>NW_026267234.1:588682-592854 GCF_000697945.3 Frankliniella occidentalis
CCCCCCCCCATAACCGCAAAGCTTGGGCCCTTGCCAAGGTGTGATGCCTTCGGTATTAAGTCCGCGTGTTCGCGCAACCCCCAGGAACTAGCCCCGAAGTTACGATTGTTTGTTAGGAACGTCTAGGCCCAGGAGGAAAGGGAAGCAGAGGAAGGAAAGGACAAGGGGCGGGGAGAGGAGGGAGAGGGGTTCGGTAGACAGCAGCGCCAGGGGCGTGGAGTCTGAGGCGGGTGTGGGCGGGGCTCTCAGAGACGACTTCTATTTTGAATGCGATCGGTTGAGCCGGTCGGAGAGCACGGGAGGGTAAACATCTTGCCGACGGCGCAGCGGGCAGGGGCCTAAGTGCGTCCGCAACCAGCACTCAGTTGGGCCCGGCCTCGCCTGTCCTCGACCTCGCCGTCCTCGCCATGCTCGCCGCCCTCCCGCTGTGCGTGGCGGCCGCCCTCCTCTGGCCGGGCCTCCTCGGCCAGGGTGGCCCGTCCCGGGGGGCGATGGCCGCGGGCGTGGCTGCCGAGGGGCCGGCCGTGCTCAGCCCGCTCATCGGGCCGGCCCAGGAGAGGGAGGCCCTGGCCCGCCGGCTGCACCACCAGCAGCAGCACGTGAGTGTCCGGGGCTGACGGGCCGACCGCACGCACCGCACCGCCAACCTGATTCCATCTCGACTCTGTCCTGCAGCACCTACGCCATCAACACCACTACGGGGACCCTCGGCTGACGGGCCGGCACCCCGCCCTCGGCCAGTCCGCCGACGGCAGCACCGCGCCGCCCCTGGGGATGCACGTCGGTAACGCCGCCGTGGCGCCGGCCCCGCCCCCGCCCCCGGGGATGCACGTCGCCAACGCCGCCGCGGCGGGCGCAGGCGGCGCGTGCCAGTTCAACGCCGAACACCTGGCGTCCACGGTGGCCAAACAACTGGAGGGGATCTGCAATGAGAGTGAGTCAAAATTCAGTTCGCTCTTGCTCTTGGCGTGTCCTGGCCTGGCGGTGGTGTTCTGCTGGAACATATATCCCGCACGATTGGCATAGGAAAAGGAATAAAATTGGATTGGCACAACTGGCAGACCGGCTTATGGCGACGTGTGTGTGTGTCACCATGCCGGGTGGTTGTGGCCCACGCGTCCACAGCACGTGTTCCCGCGCCTCAGCGGGCGGAGCAGGAACGGAGCCAGACACGTGGGAACAGGAAGGGATAGCGGCCGGCGAGCCCACCCTCCCGTCTGAGATGAGGGCTTAATCGAAAGGGCGATTCTCCCTGGAGATGGGCGGACAGGCCAGTTGGAATTTGAACGAACTCGAACCTCCTATGGGGCCGATAAGCTGGTCCATTGAATTCCCTGCAACTCTGCGCCTATCGTCCAATGCTGCCACCGGGCGTGGGCGCGAGTCACGGAAGACGGGCCAAACTGTCAAATCATACCTTTTGGGGAACTGACTTCGTGTGACGCCGCTAGTGAAAGTGACCTGAGCCATGGCGGCCATGGCGGCCATGGCGGGACTCTGCGACCACACCTGATACTAAGCCAACAAGTCGGAAAACGGGGAGAAGAAACAAGCTCGCGACATTTGTCTTTTTATAATTATCCAGGGTAACTGCTTCTTATTTTTGTCCATTTCTTTAGAGGAGATTACGGATCGCTTCCACAATCTAGGCTCCCAGCTTGCCGACCAATTCAACGTGTTGAAGACCATGATCCTCAACCTGGAGGACAAGGTGGGCGCCATGGACATCGGCATGGAGCGCGCCGAGCGCCGACTGCTGTCTGCCGTGTCCAAACGCTGCGGCCGAGCCGGGTATGTTGGGGAGGTTGCGGAGAGCTGGAGGCTTGCCTAGCTCTGACCATGGCGCCTTACGGCCCGAGCGAGTAGGCAACCCGATCGCGCTCGTGTGGGAGGGTTGCCTATCGGCCCTGACCAAGGCGCCTTAAGGCCCGAGCGAGTAGGTAACCTTCTTGCACTAGTGAGGGAGGGTTGCCCATCGTCTCTGACCATAGCGCCTTACGCCCCGAGCGAATAGGCAACCTGCTCGCACGCGTGCATGCGGTAAAATCTAACCGCATGTTAGTGTGCGGTACTAACTGGTCTATTCACATGGCATGAACAATCTGCTGCCCCAGAGCTGCCGAGGACGAGCTTGGAGGCATGGCGGACGCTGAGCAGGAGGAGGCCGCGGTGCCGGGGGCAGCCGCGGCCCTGCAGGACGACGACGAGGACGATGAGGACGCGGACTACGCCGACAACCCCGCCCTGGTGACGGTGTCGCGGGACGGCGCGCAGGGCGCGAGCGCGCGCGACGAGGAGCTGCAGCGGTTCAACAACACGGTGCACACCGAGTATGCCCCGCAGGCGCACCCGGACCACGAGTCCGGCCTGGGAAACTCGCTGGCCGGCTGTGGCCACGGGCAGCGCGTCTTCACGTACTACTGGCGGGTGCGCAACATGGACTACAAGATGACCGGCTGGAATCACAGACGGTCGCTGCGCAGCCCCAGCTTCTACGTCTGGCCGGGAGGGTAAGTAGGCGGAGCGGGGGCAGTCTTCAGCACGTTCGAGTGAGTAGCGCCGCACTGTTTTCTCATGCGCCTCCTGCCGACAGGTATCGCATGTACTTGCGGATATACCCGCGCCAGTCCGGCGAGAACGTGTACGTGCACGTGGGTCTGATGCGCGGCGAGCACGACGGCGCGCTGCCCTGGCCGTTCAGGCTCAAGCACCGGCTGGCCGTGCTGGACCAGGTGAGCTCCATGGCGTCCTCGGGGCCCGGCTCCGGCCCCGTCGACCTCGTGTCCCGCCTGTGGGACCCCAGCCAGCTGTGCTCGGGCTACAACTGGCAGCGGCCCGCCGCGCACACCCCGGACAACTACGAGTGCGTGGGGCTGGGCTTCCCCCAGTCCGTGCTGCGCTCCCGGAGCTACCTGCGCCAGGACACTGCGCTCGTCAAGCTCACCGTGTGTCTGAACCAACCCTAGTAACGAGGGACTGCCATCTCATGTCTTTTGCACAGCTATGCATGGGAAAAAAAACAACAACAAAACTTTGAGCTCTACCAAGGTTTTAAGTGCCATGCTTGTTTTTCAAGTGTGGACTGAAAAAAATCCAGTACCGTCCGCAAATTCAACAAGTTGTTTGTATATTTTGTATCTTGAAATTAAAATGTTTTGATAAAATCGACCCAACAAACATAGCTCGACATTTTTTTTATGAATGTGACACACATACCCAAATCATTTTAGCCAACAAACGATGAACTTTCTCAGATAACCTTGTTCTTTTCACGCAGTGATATATAAACATTCTTGGACACTCTGTTGGTAACAATGAAATGTACGCTAAAGTAGCGTTTGGAAGCGAAATACATTACTGTTTATAGCAGCTGTTGGTTGGGTCGAGGACCGCGTTATAGCAACACGACACGATGCCAAAGGGAGGGGGTTGGGAGGTGCGGGGACGGGATGGGGAGAGGGGGATCGAGACCACAGCAGACACTCTGGCGACAGATCTGGCCGGCTCGACCAATCTCTCCTCCAATCCCCTTGGCCAAAGGCGCAAAGGCGGCACCACGTAGGAATTCCCTTTAGACAAAAAAAAAGCAGATGCAAATCTTGATGAAGAACACGGCTGTTCACGCTGTTCATGAGTCTTTTAGTTAATCGATCCTGAAGTTCTCTAAAATACGGGCGTGCGAGCCTTACCATCACTGACGACCACCATACGCGCATTGCTCCGTTCACGAAGAAAACCAGCCCGCCCCCAAATGCAGTACAGCCACAAAAAGTTCACGGTGTGAATTTGCTCACACGGTATAAAGGCCTGCAAAGGGGCAGCGAGGTGACGTGGACAGACAGCCAGGATTAATGCCCATCTGCTTGGAAAAAGAAACTTGTCACTCTTGACGTCACCGTGAAGTCACCTCCACAGCAGACGGCGTGTGACCTCATGAGGCTGCACAGCACAAATGAGAGGCTCTGACTGTCGTGTACGGGGGGCGTCCTTCCGCGTGGTCTGGTGTGAGGAGAATAGGCCTGGTGCGCGGCCAGGCTGCGTCTGGAGGGACATGGGCAGGGCCCCGGAGTGTAACTCCGAGAACGTAACGTGCTGGCGAGCTTCGCACGACGCACCGCCCACAGGAAGGTCCCTTCAGATGACTAAAATGGGATGAGGCCAGCTGTTGCGTC
>NW_026267234.1:592904-605562 GCF_000697945.3 Frankliniella occidentalis
CCCCCCTCCTCGCCCCGTGCAGCGCGCTGCTCTAACAGTACCGCGGAGCGCGGAGCCTGCGCTGCGGCCGCGGCGGCTACCACCCGGCCCAAAACTAAAGGTCCTCCCTCCCCATCGCAAGGAGGGCTCAGCAGTCACCTGCAGCGAATCTATATGCACGAAGTATGAAGGAACTCCAGCAAGTCATCATCTTGGACTGGTCCCATCGCGCAAGGCCAGAAGGAAAGTCCACGCCACGAAGACAAAAACTCGATGTTTTCAATCTTTGAGCGGAATAAGGTCTGGTGCACGCAGAAGACCCTTAGAACCTGAACAACGACTACAGCCGGTGCCATGTCAGGTCATCCAGGGGAGCGGTGAGCGGTAAAGGGGTCACCTGAGGACCTGAGGGGGGTCCGGGTCGCGTCGTGTGCTGCCGGCGGCCCCGCCGAGGCCGTGTCCGTGTCCACCCAGTAATTAACCTTTCTCGCTCGGGGACGCGCGCGCCGCCAGATGATCTCTTGCTTGCACAGGGAGGCTGGAGAGGGGCATTAGGTAACTGGATCGAAGAGGACTCGCTTGCGACCCACAACAACAAGAACGGCGAGGACGAGCACAACGTGACACTCCGCTCTGCTCCGCTCCTCTCTCCACGCGGAACCCCCCCCCCCCTCTTTTCCCCTCCACATCCCCGGCCCGGTGACAGTGACAGTTATGCGCATTATATTTCCAGCGGCTGGCTGCGCACCGACGATTAACAAGTGTATAATCGGCCGAAATTAGCAGCTGAGAAAGGCAGGAGTTTAACACGTTCGCTTGGGTGGCCAATCTCGCCTTTCCCGGCCTAGGTCTCGCCGCAGTCACGCCGCGGACGACTCACCTCGAATATGTTGGCTCCGAAGGCGGCGAGAGGTCCCCGCAGAGCGAGGCTCGCGCCGCGCATGTACTCCTGCACGCGGCCGCGGGTCTGCCGCTTCACGAGCAGGTTGGTCTTGCGGCGCACCAGGTCGCCGCTGTTCCGGAACGTGATCTCCTCGACGTGGCCCTCGTAGAACTGCTGGGCGCGCTCCTTGTAGAAGTCGAGCAGCTTGCCTTTGTTCTGAGAGAGAAAAGGCCGACGATGTGAGGTTACGGATTTCGGCTTTGAGCGATGGAGTGATGTAAACGGTCGCGCACCTTGTCGCTGTAAAGCTCGCGAACGAGCGCGGCTGTAGCCACACCCGTGTTCTTGGTCTTGGGCCGTACAAGGGCTTCAGTCACGTTCCACATGACCTGGTGCGGGTTGAACGATACCATATCATCGAGTCGGAGGACGTCATTCATCTGCCCGGAGGTGGGTCCACGCGCGCCCAGGAACACCATGGCCAGTGTGGAGGTGGCCGCGAACGGCGACATAACGATGCTACGGGACGTGGTGCTGGGGAAGTGGAAACGGTCGTTAGGGCTAACCGGAGAGGAGGGGGGGGGGGTTGTCTCCAGGTCTAACTTATTACTCACCTTGCGGAGCGCTCCTTGACGGCCATCCACATTTGGAACGCCAGCTCGTTGCACAGGTTGACAAAGCTCCTCACGTCGGGGTCCAGGGTGGCCGTCGCGGCCTCCAGGCCCAGGTGCTCCTGCGGTGCGGCCTGCAGGTCCACGGCGGATGGCTGCGGCGAGTGGTACACTTTGACGGCCTCCTCCACGCCGTCCACGGGCTTCACGCCGTCCTCGTCCTCGGCCGAGGAAACAACCGGCACGCGGGTCCACAGCGGCTGGGGCTGCGAGGCGGGGCTGCTGGCCTCGACAATGTCCACCTTGTTGTCTAGCTTATCCACCTTGTTCAAGTCCACTTCCACGGACAGCGATGTAGGGACTGAAGTCGCAGGGGTTGGGACCATCTTGAGGCCGGAGGCCTGGGATGTCTGGGGGGCGTCCACCTGGCTGGTCAGGATGTTGCTACTCTCCAAGCTGAGCTCGGAGGGGGTGGTCAACGGGGTCGTGCGGGTGGTCAATGTTGTCGTTCGGGTTGTTGACGCTGCTGAGTATTGGGTCGGGGACTGCGAAGCAGCCTTTGTTGATGTGGAAGTTGGTCCTGCTGTAGATTGTGAGGTGAGTGCCGCAGATGTTGTAGTTGGTACGGCCGTGGATGTTGTCGTGGGAGCTGCAGTGGATGTTGTCGTCGGAACTGCCGTGGACGTTGGCTGGTTCGTGGTGTACGCTTCCGTTTCGGTGGTTAATGGCGTCTTCGTTGTCAGTAACGCACTTGTCTCTTCGTCTACAGTCGTTTCCAAGTCGGACTCGGTCCTCGACTCGGCCTCTTCGCTGGAAGCAGGCAACGAGGCCGTGGTGCCGCGATGCTCTGTGCTGGCAGCGGATTGGTCTGTCACGAAGGTTTCCGACGAGGTTACGGCAGTGGGCTTTGTCTCCACCTCCATCGTTGGCGTCACCATATCCGCCGCAGAGGCCTCCGTCGTAGACGACGAGAACAGGAAACCGTTGTTCTCGGAACTAGAGATCTTGAGGTACAACTTGGTGGTGCCCTCTGTTTCTGCGCTGTCATCGATACTCTCCTCCGACACCTGCTCCGCACTGTCACTATCCTCATCCTCGGCGACCTCAGTGGTGTCGTCGGATGCCTTGCTGAATGCAGTGGTCAAAGCGTTCACCTCGTCGCGCTCGGTCGTCGGCAGCGTGCTTATGATTGTAGACGTCTGTTCAGCGTCGTCCTCGGGCACGGCCTTTGTGACGAGCGCGGACGCTGGCACCCGCGTGAGGATCTCCGTGTAACGCACGGGGGGCTTGGAGTCAACAGGCACAGTCGTGACTGGTGCCGGAACCGGGGTGGCGTCCGTGGCCTGTTCTGAGGTCGCTGTAGTTTCATCTTCGGCGGGCAGTAGTGTAGTGGCGAACTGTGTCGTTATCCTGTTCGGGGGATCCCGTGTCACCGCCCTGACTGGCGTAAAAGTCGTGGTTGGAGGGTTCGTGGTCCATATCGTCGGGGACGTTGTTGTTGGAAGACTCGTGGTCGGCGGTTCTGTAGCTCTGCTCGTGGACGACCCTGTCGTTGGGGTGAGGGTGGGTGACGTACCGGCGGGCGATGTCCTGGCGGGCGTTGTGGTAGTCACTGTCGATTCGGCGTCCTCCTCCTCGGCTGTGGTGCGGCTGTCCATATCCAGGTCCGCCGAAGACACGGTCTCGGTGAAAGTCGGAGTCTCCGTCGAGGTCGTCGTGGTGCCCCGGTACGTGTAGCTGATGGCCGGTGGCCTCCGGGTCGCAAAAGTTGTTAATTGTGAGGTGACCGGCGAGGGCGGTGGTGAGGTTGTGGGCGAAGTGAGGGGCGACGTCGGGGACGAAGAGGGAGACGCAGTGGTCACGGAGGTCTCGGACAGCTCGGTCGGGATGAAGGTGACGAAGGGCGCCATTGTGGTGGTCGTGACGGGGCGCGGCACAGTCACGATCTGCACCATGGACTCGGCGTGATCCTGCTGGGGGATGGGGCGCCGCTGCTGGACTTGTTCGGCCGGCCTGAAGGGTTTGGTCACGGGCTTGGGAACAGGCCTGGCACCGGGCTTGCTCGAGGCCGTCTTGCTCGGGGCGGGCTTGGTGATGACGGGCTTGGCCGGGTGGGGCTTGGCAGCCACTCGGTGCGGAGCAGTGATTGCAGGCCGCTGCGGGGTGGCCGGCCGCTGGGGGCGCGGTGTAGCGGGCCGCGGAGGGGGCTGCGAGGGCCGCGGCCTGAGCGGTGGCAGGTCGCTGGCGTTGTTGGACGCGGTGTGCTTCAGGCCGGGCGACGAGCTCACCAGCGTGTACAGGGTGTCCACAATATCCTGCTCCGTCGTCGGAGCCAGGGTGAACCTGACGGGCGGCTCCTCCTTGGAAGCCGCCGGCACCGCCGTCGTGGTGGTGGTCTTCTTGTTCAAGGGCTTCTTTGCCGTGGTGGAGCTCTGGCTGGTAAGGGGCTTCTTGCCGTGAGTCTTGATGGTGGTCGGGCGCTGTGGGCTGGCTGGAGTCGGGAACGTCGGCACGGGGGTGGGCGGCTTCGGGGGGAGGCCACCGTCCATGATGCCGGGCAGGATCATCGCCCAGGTCGCCGCGGCCTCGGCGGGGTTGGGCGCGCCATGGGCGGGAGGCGGCCGGATGTACGCGGGTAGCTTGTTCTTGCTGGCGGCTAGCTGGCTCTTGAGCACGTTCTGCACGTTGTTCACCACGTCCTGCACGCCCTTCACCGCGTCCTCCAAGGCGTCCTCCGGGTCCTCGAGGCCAGCGAGCATGCCCTGCGCGTGGTGGTGCGCGGGCGCGCGGGTGGGAGCCCGTGGCGGGGCGGGCACGGGACCGTGGTAGAAGGTGGCGATGGGGGTGTCGCCCATGTCCCCGTCGCCGCCGGCCAGCAGGCTCTTGATCTCGTCAAGCGTCATGTGCCGTCGCACCAGATCGCCCGTCTCATCAAACGTGTAGAACTCGTACCTACAGAAGGGGTTAATTTAATCAGTAGAAATTACGCAAACAAAACGTAAGTAGAGTAAAAGAACACAGTCATTGGCTCGTCAAGACGCTCACCTGTCCGGAGACATGAGACCGGCCGGGCTGGCGACCGTCGCGGGGCGCGCCGCGGGGGCCGCCACGGTCCCCTGTGCGGCCTGCGGCTGCGGCTTCCTCTTGGTGCCCTGCTGCGATCTGGCCGGCGGCTCTGGGTTGTAAGTTCTGGTGGAGGTGCCGTTGCTAACGCCACCGACGCCTTCGCCGTCCGCGATAACCGACACGGAGGTCACGACGCTGAAAAGGCAGGATAGATTGGTGATAAATCTGCCCCCCTCTCCTTTCTCTCTGTCACCCGCTTCGCTCGCTCCTCTCACTTCCTTCCATTATACTCCGTTTACCTCTCTTTCCCCCTCATCTCCGCTCCCGACACCTTTCCCTATATCTCCCCCCTCCTCTATTTGTGTTGTTTTCAGTATTTGTTACGTTACCCCCCCCCCCTCCATGCAGTGCAGTGCAGTCCGTATCTTACGTGTGCCGCTCCTCTTCCCGCTCCGCCAGCGCCGCCCTCTTGTCTATAGAGTCATGGCCTCCTTGTTGTCCCGGCCGTCGGCCCCCTTCCGCCTTGCTCTCAATGTCTTTCGCGATCGACCTGCCCCGCCCCGCCCCGCCTCGCCCTACTGCGTCCCGCCCGTCCCGCCGCCCGGCTGATCTGTGTGTGCCGGCTGCTTGCGCCCGCCCACGTCCTCTGACTGCTTCGACATGTATCATTCATTCCCCCCTCCCCTTCCCCGCCGCCCGTTCCGCCCCCATGACATGACCCGCTTCTTCGATTACCTCGATCCCAGCACCCTGCCCGCCTCCTCCGCGACGGCGTCCTGGCTGGAGCTGGAGGTGGTGGCGGCTGTCTCTGCGTGCGTCGGGGTCGCGGCTGTCGGCGGGTGCGGGTGGGCCGAAACGTGCTGCAGGAGAAGGCACTGCATCACCAGCGCCGCGAGTGCAAGGCACCCACCTGGAACAAGGATTGCAAACATAATGTGAGTTTTCTTTTCGCGCTGTTTGGCGTTGTCCGGGGGGGGGGGGGGCACGTGGCCTGCGGTGCAGTACAACCTCGGGTACGGCACAGTCGTGTGACGCAGGCCCGCAGCCACGCGGCGCCACGCCACGCTGAGCACCGTGAGCTCTTGGACGAGACTGTACCACGTGGACGGCGAGTGGTAATGAACTCTGGCCGTTCGCCGCGGTGGCGGAGGGATTGGCTCGCGGCGCGACGGCGTGGCGCGGACACAAAAAGCGTCGCGGAGCGAGCTGGGGCCGCGGCCGGGGCCACGGGTAGTAGAACGGGCGGTGCGGGCCGCGCTACCGTCTGCCACCGGCAGTCACCAGCCAGCATGCATCTCCAGGCGAGCTGGGGCCGCGGCCGGGGCCACGGGTAGTAGAACCAGCGGTGCGAGCCGCGCTACCGTCTGCCACCGGCAGTCACCAGTCAGCCAGCATGCATCTCCAGGCGAGCGCGACCCACTCTGAGCGCCTGCCAGGCTGGGGTAGGCCACCCGCCGCGGCCGCACGCCCGAGCTGCAGCGCGGCTGCCTATCCCACGGGCGGCCTCACCCCACCACCACCACCCACCCGACCCGTCGCCATTCGCGCCGCTCTGTTGCCGAATATCCGCGAAGCCATTTCACGGCAGCAGGGACCGTAGAGGTTCGCTGCCGTGGGACTCGGAAGTGGAGACCTTTACACGTTGTTCCGATATTTTCTTCTCCGTTTCGCGGCTCGGGCGCTGCTGCGCGGCCCCGAGGGGCGGGGGGCAGCCCACACGTGCGGCCAGAAACAATGCCGCCCGCCCAGGGGCTGCTGCTGCCGCTGCTGCTGCCGCTGCTCCGCGCCGCTTGCGCCCGTCGTGCGGAGACCGGCGTGCGAATGTTCTAATCTCACGGGCCGCGCATGGGAGATTTCAAGCAGCGGACGCACACCCACCAATATCGCGAACAACGATATATAAATTACAAGACGGAGCGGCGCCGCTCGGACGCTTCAACAAAACTGTACCATTGCTATGGCTTATTGCGCCGCTTGTTGGCGAATGGAGCAATGCCGCTGACGCTGCCGACAACAACGGCGCCGTAAACCGTCGGGAAGTTGTAATGCATCGCGTGCTCCCCTGTCCTGTGTTTTTACACCGCGCGGCGTGTAAAGTCCCCACAGGCGCACTTATATCCCCCCCCTCCTCTATTTTCCATTCGTCCTACGAATTCTCCTGAGGATGTGGGCAATTTACTGTACGAACACCTCTATGGACAACTTACAGATTCCCCACCCCTTCCCCCCGGGCAGCCGGACCGAAAACCGAGCCTCAATCCCTCATTATTGTCAGCTGCCGCCTGCGTTGAAGTCACCGAACACATCATGATCTCGAGACGGAAAATAATTCCCGCATTAAATGTCGATCAACTCTACAACTCTTTTCTTTTGGGGAGGAGAGTGTACCACAGTGCCTTGTCATAATGAGAAGTATTCAGGCGATCCGCTATTCCTTTCCCACGGCCTGCAGGCCTGCACATTACCCGTATGGGCTCCGGGAGCGCAGGCAGGAGGAACGAGATCGGGAAGGCGCCAAAGTTGTGGAACAGAAACAACAACAAAAACAACAAACAACAGCAAAAACAACGACAACAGCAAAGCAGCAGGAGCGACCACAGCGACGGTGGAGATATATGGCTCACATTCTTCAAGGTTATTAGGCAATCAGCGGCAATCTCAGTAAGTATACCAATTAAATATTTGAGAAAATTCAACCAAATAAATTTATGGGCTTTAGAAACCGGAAGGCGTCTAACTAAGGTATACTCCCTTTCATTGCCCTCCCTTGAAGAAAACGCAACATTTTTCCCCTCCAAGTAATTGTGCATTTGCGTGTCTGATATCGAGGCGAGGAGGCGCCTTCCTTCCATCGTCGCCGATGGCACCCGTGAAGCCCCGCTGCCGACTTACCCGTCCCGATTCTCAGCACACACCGCGTGGGAGGTGGAGGTGGGAGGGCAGTGGCTCTGCTCGGCCCGGGGTGGGCCCCGCGCCGCGCCCCGTCGCCGCCAAGCCCCACCGCCCCGAGCGGCGCCGACCACAGCGAGAGGCGTTGATTGACCACTTGATTCAATTAGCTGCCCCACAACAGGGCCAGCACGGCCAGCACGGCCAGCAGGGCAAGCAGGGCCAGCAGGGCGCGGCAGGAGAGAACAGAAGGGAGCAATCTGCCGCCGTGCTGCTCATTGGCTTCGGTTTCAACCAAAAGATCGGGCCTCCTCCTTCATTTCTTTTTCGCTTGTAGCCATGCTTTTATTTGGTGATCTGAAGACATTCACCATTTGTTTCTTCTGCGAACGCGTCTCAATTGTTGGGGTGCGACAACACGTGGAGACGGAAAGTTCTGGCCATGAAGCGAAGCAAAATGTGCAAGTGGCTGTGGAAAGATTTGCGCCCGTTGAAAACTGCACTGCAGCAAAGCAGGCTGGCGTTTGCGAACACCCTTGCAGACTGCAGCGTGCTGCAGCGGCAGTGGACTGCCCGGCCGGCCCCGGCCACCAGGGTCGAGTCACGCTTACTGGACGGCGGCACGCTCGGCACGCTATGCAGCAGCCTCCTCCTCCTGCTGAGGCTGCTGCTGCTGCGGCCGCCGCTATCGGCGCGGTGACCGAGGCAGGTGGGGCGGAGTGGGGCTGGGGCGGGCCGAGTGGGGAGTGGGGCGTGAGAATGAACAAGTTCGGCCACCGTGAATCTTCCTTTGAGAGAGATAAGGAGAGGAGGAGGGGGGGGACGCTTCGGTCGACTTGAGATGAACGACCACTGCAGCACCAGCACCTGTGGCCGTCCGCTCCAGCCCGCCGGGGAAGCGCGTCCCGTTCAGAGGGGATGAATGAATTGGGAAGGAAGGGGGGGGGGGCTGCATGCACATCAAAGCAACCAGTCGCAGTATTATTGGATTCCGTTATGTCCCGGGACTACAACAACAGCAGCTTCTTGAATTACTAATTTGCGATCCCCGCGAAATGTTTTGCGCGCGCGCCGCCGCCTCCCGGCTGCAGCATGCGCAACGGGTTGCTAATTGTAAGCAAGCCGCCCAATCAGCTGTGACGCTGCGGTGCGCTGCATGTGGTCGGGCCCGGTCGGCCCGGCCTCCACTCCTACCCTCCTCCTCCACCGAAAGCTTCATCAAGTTCGCCTAAGAGAAACGCGAAATTTCTCATCAAATCAGACTTTTGATGGAAATGAGGTAAGGGACGCCGCGGCGCTGGCCTGCGTGCCCCCTCCCCCTAGTCCTCTCCCAGCGCGCGATTGTCCTCGCACTCTGCGCTTCGCCTTGAGGTGGATTATGGGAACGTTTGCCGTCTGCTGGTGTCACTGGCCTTCCGCCATGGAAAGTCGGTATGAATGACTAAACAGCAAGAAAGTGGCGCCGGCCCATCCACATTGTGCAATGGGAGCTCCCGGACACCACCGGGTGGACGGACTGACCTATGTTCCTACGTTCCTGTGTGGCCACCTCTGTTTAGATGATTACACATCAGCAGCGCATGTGCAGATAGTTAATTTAAAACCAATTACAGGCAAATGAATAACAATGTGTGACATACTCTTCGTATCTCATGCGCAACGCACCTGCCCCCGTTCCGCGTAATTCCCAGCAGTTTGTACTCGATTCCGCACGCTGTGTACATCCTCGCGGGCTGGCGCGCGCCCTGCTGCTCTCGCACTTGTTTGACATGACGGAAGCTCCGAGAGGCAGAGCCGCACGGCGCATCCACTCGGATTTTTATTATTATTCGTCATGACGCAATTTTAAGACAGCTGCCCCGCGATAAAATACAACGACTGCGGCCCGCTGCAGCCCTATCCGGGGCCGCCCCACGACTGTCTGCAGCGGCCGCTCTGCTGCTATCCGCTCCGCCGGATTACACTTCGGGCTGGCTCAGGCAGGACGTGGACGTCGACGCGGCCGCGTCGGCAGAACAGTGCGAAGGGAGCGCCGCGCCGCCGCCTGGCAGACGACCCGCCGCCGCCCCACCCCGCCCCGGCTCGGATCAGCGCGGCTCCGCTCGTCACGCCGCTGATATAGGTCAGGCGACCATAACTCACGTCCCGAGTACCGCGAAGCAACGCGAAGCGACGCGCAGAAAGGCGCGCTTCAAAGCAGGGCACGGCTGCGAGGCGCGGCCCAGCCCGGCGCGGCCCGCGGCCCGGGCGGGCACGGCGTGGTGGGCACCCCCTCGCTGTCACGTCGCCTCCTGTCCCACGATCCCTTGCGGCCGCCGCCCGCGCCAAGCCCCCCCCCCCTTCCCCCGGTACGAGGCGACGCGCGATAGCGTACGACGGCGTTACAGAGACGGTCACGATGCAGATTACCTCGGTGAGGTAAACCCAACCTCCTGCTCGCTGTCAGCTTTGCGACGAGCCGCCCTCAAGAGGACGCCGCCGCACGCGCGTGGGCGTGCGTCCCCGCTGGTGCCCGCTGGTCCCCGCATGACGAGGCTTAGCGCGGCGTCCCCCTCACCTCACCGTGGGACGCCTGCATCCCCCCACCAACACCCTCACATTCGCTCAGCGCTCAGCCCCGATATGCGAGCCTGCCAGTCGCCAGTGCAGGGGATGAGCCCCGGACACGAGGCATCATCAGCATTTACCGCCTTCAGTCACGCGTCCGACTGCACCGGGGCTGCTCGCGGCGTGACTGTCCAGTCCAAGAGGAAGGCCCCGAGCCCCGCCCCGCCCCGCGGACAGGACAGACAGCCAGGAAGACGGGCGCGTCCGTGTGACATTCCCCATTCCCGAGGAGACGATTGAAGACTCGAGACAAAAGGCGGCCGTCCTAAGCTAACGGTCCTGCTGCCCCGCCCCGCCCCGCCCGCGGTCCATTGGGCAGCCCGGCGCAGCCCGGCGCAGCCTCCCGCGCGGCCGCTCCGCTGCACCGCGAGGCAGGAATAATGTGGACCTAAGTGCAGTAGCGCGGATCTACTTCCAACGCGGCTGCGAGCAGAAAAAAAGGTTCATGTAATTCTATAAAAAGTAAAAACATTTTCTTATGAACGTTTAGCTGCACGCCACGATAATTTCTGGAAACATGTTTCCCGTGTTCTTTTCTGTTCCTATTGTTTTTGTTACGGAGAGCACTGTTGCTCGGCTGCTAGGCTGTTGCGCTCAGACCTGTGCGGGCTCCGGCAGCCCGTCTCTCTCCGTTCCCCCAGTTTTATTCGGGCTCATCCCGGGCGGGCCCGGGCCGGGCTGGGCCGCGGGCGCTACCCGCTCCCACGCAGTAACTCCGGGCTGCACTTCGCACGCCGGGCCGGGGCGGCCGCGGAGTTTTGTAGTCGCATGGCCTGCTCCCTGCTCCCCCCATACGCAGTACTGGAACTGGAAGCGGCTCGGAGGCAAGGATCCCCCCTCTGCGCGGGGAAGGCTGACCCGGAAGCAACGGAACTCGTTAGAGGGTAACGGCCAAAAAATTAGCATTGCGGGGGTAGGGGAGGTGTGTGCGCGTGTGGCGTTGTTGTCCCCGCTCACACTGCACCGTTGGATCGGCCCCCGCGCCCCGCCGCTTATGTAAGCAGGCGCCCCAAGTGAGGCATGATGAAGCTCGGCTATTACACTTTTTGCGATGTGTTGGTCGGGCGGCGCCGGGGGTGTGTCGGACGCATGCCCAGCTCGGCTGTCGTTCGGGGATCGTGGGATCGGTCCGGCTGGCCAAACACGAGGTGTGCTCGGGGTGGGAATAGCGAGATGACACCCTCGTTGCAATCATTGCAGTGCAGAGACCGCCGTCATGACATTGCGTCACCGTCACCCACCTCCTGGAGCAGCGCGTCGCCTGCTCCTGCAAAGAGGTAAGGGGGGGAAGGGGTTGGGGAAAGGGTAAAATTTGCCTCACACGCCCTACCCTACCGTACCGGCGGCCGACGCGACGCGCTGACCAGTCCGACGCGGTCACAACTGCTGGTGTACCGGTGCGCATTTACCCAATTCCGTCCCCACCTTATGAACGTCCCGTTCGCGAGTCGCGACTGCCGCAGGCCCGCTGGCGTGGCGTGCTGCGCGCGAAAGGGCGCCTGTCGGGCGAGGCGCGCAGGGGATCTATCCTATTCGCCGCCGGGCCGGGCCGGGCCGGGTCGCACACTGCCCCTCGAGGCCCCGCCTCGCCCCCGGGTGTAACCTCATAGCCCCCATGAGGGAGGGTGCGCGGCGCGGGCGGCGAGCTAAACGTTGCGCAAGTGACGCTGGCTTCTGCTGCTGGGCCGGCCTGCCGGCCACCTAGCGGCATTATAATAATCTACATGAGATAACCCACCGGAAACACTGGGCCGCCGCGGCGCCGGCGGCGGGGGAATGCCAACGGAGCGCCGACTCGGCTGCCAACGCGGACGGCGTCGTCGGACCTGCGGGCCGAGCGGGTGTGTGCGCGCCCCAGGTGGAGCCGGCGGGGAGGTCCCCGGGCGGCCGTGTGGCGCGCCGGTGTAACTCGTGGCTGCGGCGGATAGATACGATCTCCGGGCCGAAGGGGCGCGAGGGGGTGTGCCGCTCGCCGGCTCGTCGAGGTACGACGGCGACCACGACGCCGGTGTATATGTATTCGGATTCGCGGAAATAGCCGCGAGGAGGTCGTGAAAGTGCGTGGCTGTAATGGGCTATGCCCTGCAGGTCACTTGACTAGCTACCGATATGGAAATATGATACCGGTATTGCCATGGATAGAGTGCAAGAAAAACACCCAGTTTCGCTGTTGGATCGCGTGGCCCCAGCCCCTCCCGCCCTCTCGTCCTCCCCCACAAGCGAGCGAGGCTGCAGGCCGCGGTGCTCCATTTTCAACAGATCGTGCAAAATTACCGACGAATCGTGTCCGCGGCGGCCGGCCAAGAAGAGCTTTTACTTATAGGATCGCGGCGGCGCTGATCGTCCGGGGCCGGCGAGCTATCAGCGTGAGTGTGAGTGCTGTACTCGAGCGCCTGCCGCCCGGCGGCAGGCCTCCCCGCCGCGCGGGCGTGCGTCGCGGGCCGGCCTATGTCGCCCCTGCACGCCCCGTGTGGTCGGCGGCAGGCCTCCCCGCCGCGCGGGCGTGCGTCGCGGGCCGGCCTATGTCGCCCCTGCGCGCCCCGTGTGGTCGGCGGCAAGCCTCCCCGCCGCGCGGGCGTGCGTCGCGGGCCGGCCTATGTCGCCCCTGCGCGCCCCGTGTGGT
>NW_026267234.1:605612-615313 GCF_000697945.3 Frankliniella occidentalis
TAAAATTGTATTATTGTGCACAATATACATGTATAATTATTTCGAATGAAAGAAGCCATTTTCTGCCAGATCGAGTTTGCGCATAGTTTGCGTGCAGCGGTCCCGCCCCCTGAAGATGCTTTTGCTCGACCGGCACGAACACTCAGTGCGGCTGACCCGGGGGTGCGACTGACTCTGTCGCACACCCGAGGAGGATTCGTACTATCACCTTGCCCCCTCTCTCTCAGCCCTCAAGGCAAGCGGGTCAAGTCCATTGAAGTCCTGGCTGGCGTCGCACAAACCCTTGCCGATGGCCCCGGTTGGTGTCGGCGATCGCGGGCTCGCAGCCCAGCCAAGACCTCCACAATGAGAAGAAGAGGGGCTTTCTGGGCTGCTCCATCATGACACAATAAATGTCATTTTATAAAAAGCAATAGCTGCTCCGCGAGAACCACCTGCCTCGGCCGGCTCCTTCAAGCCTGCCTGAATCAGTCTGGCAGACAGGCCAACGGAACTTTGTCGTCTGGAAGTCAAGTCTACTCGGGCGCGGCTGTGCACGCCGGCCAGGCCGGGGTACTCGGTGTACCGTAGAGCGCGCGCCAGGGGACAGGCAGGGGGAGGGGAGGGGAATAGGCACTTTGCTGCCTGTATTGCCTCACATTTAATAACGCTTACGATGGAAGTCGAACCGATTCCATCGTAAAAGAAGAACACCGGGACTTTTGTAGATATAAAAGGGAGGTTTTTAAGGTTTTGATCTGGCTCTATGGTGCAGGCAAGAGGTCCTCCTCGACCATCAGGGGCTCTCGCCACTATCGAGGACCCTGCCACCGACCGGGACCACGTCAAGCAAGAGGTCAAGTTTGAGAGTCATCAACCACCACCGCCTTCAAGATACATACGATGCCAGGTTAACGGGCTCGCGCGGCAACCGCCCACTAAAGGTCAACCCGTCAACCGCAGCCGCAGAGCGGCCGCGAGGAAATTATGTTGACGTGACGTTTTGGACCGACTTTATCTTCGACGTGCCAAAACGAGAACAAGGGACGAGGACAGTAAGTAACACAGCAACACCAAAAGTGGTGCGTGCGAGCGAGAAAGAGAGACACAGAGGGACTGAGAGAGATTGAGAGACAGAAGAGCATAAGACTTGCGCCATCTCCATGAACTGGATTCTCCCTCTTCCCCCCTTCCCCCACGACAGTCCCAGGTTGGTTGACCTGCACGTCTCTGCTCCGATGACAGTAGCAGTCTTCACTTGCTGGTTCACCTTTTTGCACCGAGCGGAAAGTTTATTTGCCAATAGGTGGCGCTGCAGCCGGTGGCGGCGATCATGAGAAATCCCAACTCCTCCTCGGCAGCTCAGCTCGGCTGGAGTGCCGGAGTGGCCGCAAATGGACGGCTAGTGGCGATCTTTAACTTTGACGGCGCCCTGAAGGCGCCAGGCGGACGGCACGGCCAGCCCCCAGCCCTGCTTTACTGCGAGCCCGTTAAAGTGAGAACTTCATGTCGCAAACAGGAGGACGTCAGACAAACATGTGCGCACGTCCCCTGGCAGGGTGCAACAAACGATAGGTTTCCATCTTTGGTTTCGGCATGCCGACATGCATGAGTACTACCACCACCCTAAAGAGACTTCTTCCGTGTTAAACTCCGAGCCGGGATTCGAAGTGGTTGAAAAGATAATAATCCTAACTCACGCCGCACGAACTCTCGTGCACGGGGCGCCCGTACGTAATATGACATTTTGACATTTGACAACAAAAATGTAAAGTCGTGTAAAGTACATTTAGGGTGCAAGCAGTCGGTTGCCTGCTCTAGGATAGCCAGGCCTTGACTCTTTGAGTCGCTTCGTGCCGCTAGTCTTGTAATGGTCCGCTTATTAGCCGTGCACTTGACTCCCCCCGAGGGGCCCCCTCCCCCAAGTCTACCTCGTGCTGCAATTAATACATTCCTCCGCACTCCGGGCCCTCCGGCAGGATTACAGGACGCAATAATATATAATTCGCTGGCGACGAGGCTGGCGACTGCTCGCTCAAATCTTTCGCAGACTCATCATCGGGGAAGGTGTTGAGGAGGGGGAGGGGGGGGGAAGAGTATAAAGTTCGCCAAAACGAGCGTTTTTTTGAGGGGAAAATCCTCATAGTCTCTCGGAGCAGAGCGTTTATTGTTTTTCAAAAGGCGTCCAAAATTTCTAATAAGTTTTGGTTTATGGGTGAGAGTAGAGGTAAAATCACATACAGTATTGCTGTTTCGACGTGCACAGGTATGTATATTACTGGTAAGATGTACCGCTCTGCGCAAACTGACTCCGTATACAAGGAATACCATGTGTGTGTATGTCTGAGGAGAGAGGGGGGCGGGGGGAGGCGCTGAAGTGAGAGGACCTCAATGAACGGGACTGACGGAAGAATGGGAGAGGTATGAGACAGGTTGATGAACGAGAACGCGGGAGAGTGAGTGAGGCAGGAGTGAAAGAGGACGCGCGGCCGAGAGGGAGGAAGAGAGAGAGAGAGAAAGGTAGGTGCGCACCCTCCGCCGAGCAGCACAGGGTCAGGGCCGCGCCGCTCTGTATCCCCAAACATAACGGCTACCGTCTCGTCGGGAACCACCGCGGGGCCCGCGCCGGCGCCCGCGCCTCCGAGTCACCAAGGTGTTGAGGGACGCGGACACGGCGCGCGCAGAACAGCTGTACGAGGAGCAGTGCGTGCGACTGGTAGCGTGCGCACAAACGGGTGTTATAACAACTGTTATATTTTTTAATACTCTGTTAAGACACTTACAAGCTGTTCGGAAGTGCCCTTCTCGTGCACACGCGACCAGGATGCACAAATCCTTCCGCTCCAACGCCTGATGCGGAACTGTAATCTCCTCATACCCGCGCTTTACAATGCTCTGTTCCGGGGAACCACCTCGCAGATTGTTTGAAAATGTCAGGTCAGGCGCAGGCTGCGAGGGGCTTAAGCGCACGGGTGCGAAGCGAGAGAGTGGTTGAGGACGAGCCTCATTCCGTCGTGGAATGCTCGGCCGACGGCCGGGCAGACAGACAGGCGAGTTTTAATCGCACTAATGCGAAAATGACCTGTCATTCCCCTTTCTGAAGAGGAGTAAAAAGTTGAAAAGAAAGAACATCAATTGTCAAGGTGCACGACGAGTGGTCTGGCCTGCCCTCCCCAGTAACTACGCCCCCCCCCCCTCTCCCTGGCTCTCCTCTCTGCCCTTTTCTCCTAACTCGGAAGACTATATAGTCTATTCTCCACAAGAAAAGATAACTGGCAGCAGTTTTCAATTTTCCCCGAAATTATTCGAAATGAAAAGAAAACCTTCGCCCAGAGACACATCAAAATATATCTGCTGGCATACCATAGTGCTACCCATTCTCTCCTATATTCTGCCGTTATGCCGTACTTTAGGGGCAAAGCGCTCACCGATGGACCCACGGACGGTGGAGGGAAGGTCTAACACCGCCGTGCCGCGCTCCACCGGACACGCCCGGCGCACGGACGAGAGGCTGAACGTCACCTTCATCGGATGACTCTAACTCTGCATTTACACGCCATTCGCCGCTGGCAGTCTCTGCTTGGGTGCCCTTCGGTGCCCTCGCCTGCCTGGCTGAATGCCCATCCAGGACCTCTTCACTTGGGCCCTCCCCGCCCCCCTCCTGCCCTGACTCCCGCTGGATTAAGAGGGACAATTTACTCGCTGCATTGTTGTGAGGGACGCTCGGCGCCATGACACCCTTTTGTCGTGGTCCGGGAGCTCCGGGAGCTCCGGGAGTCAGTCGGGTGGGTCTGGAAGTGCGCACTGGCACCGGCCGGTGACCGGCCAGGGCTGCGGGCCGAAGGGCAAGGGCCGCGGCGCTCCGAGCCCGGGCCAAGCAAATGATCCAGCAGTTTTCCTCCTCGACCACAAACACAAAGTTGCGCCGAGTTGCCGTTGCAGTCCTGCGGGGACCCCGCCACCCGGGTATATTGAGATGGCAAACACGAATTGGTAGCGCGGCGCCGACGACGCCGGGATCGCGGCCATTCGCAGATGGGTTTCCTTACCTGCCGACGGGGAGCCCATCTTCACCGTGGTCGAGGCCCCGAGGGGTCCCCTGCCCCTGAGCGCGCCGTCCGCGTCACTCGCTGCACATTCACACTGCCCCTCCGCGGGCCGACGACGAGCTGGCGCCTGGCACCAGCAGCACGACAACGAGAGCTAGTTGCCGGTAGCAGTCGGGGTGGTCCGGTATAGCAGCAGCAGGGGCGTCGTCGGCGTCGTCCCAACGCGAATCGTCTGTGGCGGTGGAGGTGGCCGTCGATCGTTCGCGACGCGCTGTTCGGCTCGGTTGGGCTGCGCGAGGAGCTGAGCGCGGTCCGTTGCACCTGCTGCCCCGAGTGTGTTGTGTGTTTCGGCCGGCGCTCGGCTCGCGTCTGACAGCGCAGTGAAGGGAAGGGCCTGGAGTGCGGCACTGCCGGGCCCGGCTCTGCTCGCCGCGGCCGCGCACGGTGCGCCGCCAGGGCGGTGGGCCGGGCCGCGGGGGCCCAACTCCCCCCTCCTCGCCCCCGGCCCGCGGGTGGCTCCGCTCATCTTGGTGAGGTCATAGACCGGTGCCCCGGCGGCCCGACGCGGCCCAGCAGGGCACGGCACACCAAGGCACCGGGACGGGCCTACCGCCGTCTAGCGCCGCGCCGGGCCACCGGCGCTCACCGTGTTGACGTTCTGCCGTGCGGGGGCCGGGGGGGACAGGTGCGGTGCGGCGGGAGCAAATTGGCCAGGGGCTTTAGGAGGCGCGGCGTGGCGTGGCGGGGCGCGCTGGCTCGGCGCGGGCCCCCAAAGGACCGCGCGCGGGACCTCGACGTGGAGCCGGCCCGGGGCCCCCGCGCCGCCCCGCCTCCTGCCTACCAAAGTGCATTCATTACCGACACCACAACCACCGCCGCCAGAGCTGGCGCTGCTCGGGCGCAGCCGCTCACTGGGACTTCGAAAAAGCTGGATTCCAGCGTCCGCAGCCCGACGGTTCTCAGTACCAATGGGATGTTGTTGTTTGTTTTTTTCGGACGCTCAATAAGGCTCCAACAACTGCCAGATCAAGGAGGGGACGTCCTCCAGTCCGGAGGGAGCCGTAGGGCGTTTGCAACGGTGGCGCCGACACCAGGTCGCTCATTAGCCCCGCCGGCCTTCATAGTTGGGCTGTACCGGCTTTGCCTATCGTCTCTGACCACGGCGCCTCGCCGCCTCGAGAATAGGCAGCCCGCACGCACGCGTGCCATACGGTACAGTCTAACCAGGTGAACGTGGGCGGTGACAATCAGCCACCAGGCGTAGTATACTTGGATATTTTTTGCCGAATCTTCTTACATTGTGGAGGGGGGGAGGGGAGTCGAAGAAGGCGATGCATCCACCCTGACAGGCATTCCATTCTGAACAGCTTCATTGCAAGCGCCGCCGGGTCGGGGCGTATCTAGCTCAGGCTGTGCTCGCTGCTCGCTTACTATCGCCGGGGGCATCACCACGACTCTCGCCGCCGGAGCTCACCCCTCAGCCCCCCGACCCCCGCAGCAACCGATGCCGGGCCAAATCTGATGATGCAACCACCGCTCATGGAGACGGATGGACCGGAAACAGGGATGTGTCCCCGCCGCGGCGCGCCGGTACGCGAGAGGGAATGGCCAGCGGGCAGCGCCGCGGCCTTGTTGGCGCCGTCAAGCTGTCCGGAGGGGAGGCCACGCTCAAGTCCACGGAGTAGTCCACGACGGAGATCATCGTCGGACGCTCTGCCGTGTCCTCTTCCCGGGCTCGCGTCCAGAGACAAGGCCTCGGGCAACGTATGGCATCGTTACAAACGCATAAAACTGTACGTAACGGTAGCACGGTGGCCCCCCGCCTCGCCCCTGCCCTCCTGCCGTGCCGGCCCGGCCGGCCCCCTCAGATTCCACCAGGGTCGCATCCGTCCTCGGATCGGCCGACACGGTTGACTTATCTGGTCCGCTTTATGCTCGCTGGCTTTGTTCGGACCTGACTCGGGAACTAATTTACGATCGTAAAAGACACGGAGCGGTATCGGTGCAGAGATTGTTGGATCGTCGTGAAAGCAAAGGTTGCAAGGGGATGGCGCCCGTCGGGCGACACTGACAACCCCGGCGGGGCGGCGAGTTTGACGACGTAGCCGCTTGTGCGCTCGTGTTGGTGGGCGGATCCCCCTACCCTGGGACCTGGGACTTCCCTACTGATGTCTTCCTCCAGGTGGCGTGCATCTACAGCAAGTTCTCAATACTGGACCGATGGTCACTTCGATTTCAGAGGCAGCATCCGTAGCCACGGGACTAGCCGCCGCGGCGCGCGGGCCGCAGGGCAGTACAGGTTTTTGCAATGCACGTTGCGCCGCGGCTGGCCTAGAGCCTGGTCGGGCCGGTGCGTGGCGGGGCCTGTGAAGTCCGGTCACTACCTGCCGGAGTCCCGCTCGGTACAGCACAGTACCGGCTGCCTGTTTTAACGGGAGGCTCTTACGCGCGTCGAGGAATCGTGGTGGTGGGGGGGGGGGGCATGTTAGCAGGAATCGCAATTGCAGACGACTGATGGCCCTTTACCTCCCACTCCTCCCTCTGATTATGTACCAGGTGGCTGATTCACGCCGCGCACTTCTGTAGGTATACTGTACCGTATGCACGAGTGCGGGCGGGCTTGCCTATCGCCCCTGTCCACGGCGCCTTAGGAGCCGAGCGAGTAGGCAACCCGCCCGCACTCGTGCATGCGGTACAGAATAACTACAGACGTGCGCGGCGTGAATCAGCCACCTGGTATATATCATGCCGGGTAGCACCCTCTTTATGGTGCAACGCAATTTTCCTCGTTCATCCTCCTCCTTCTACCCCTTGCTGCAAAAGAACTCACACCACGAAGAATGAATTGATTTGCTCGATTGGTGCGCGGATTGCCGGAATCGAAATCCTAGGGGAAATTCACAAGTTCACTCTGATCTCTCACTTTCTGCACACTGAAGCGCCCCGACTGCAGTATTTTTAGGCCAATAGATAACTATCAGCTGACTCCAAGGGGGTTCCATTCCATGCGTAAGCGATCGATTAAAACCTTTCAGACACACGGGAAGCTCATAGCAGTACTTTCTTTCGCACACTGCGGTATTACTGTCAATCACTATATGTAAATGAATGAAACCTGAAAATCCCGAGCCTTCCTTTAGTATGATGTATAATTCTTACTTCCATCCCTGATCTTAGTGGACTCATTTCCTTTAAATAGCTACGTCTCGCCATAAACAGCGCCTGAGAGATGTGAGGTAGGCAAACCCCTCGCTCGTTGATTTCCCCTGACTGGATTCGCAGTTGTAAGCTCACGCGCGTGCGGGTTTCCCTACAAGATGGTCTCTAACTACGGCAAACTTACGGCTCAAGTCTCAGGCAAGTACGCAATCAGCACGCACCAGTAAATACGTGGTGGAACGGTTGGTACAGTCTTGACCAGGGGTCTCGCAGACGACGCGCGGGCCGCGAGGGTGGGACCGCGAGGGTGGGACCTCTCGCTCGCACTCACGCATTCCGCACTAGCTCCGTCTCTCTCGCACCAGGCCAGAGTGGCCGGTGGGCCGCGTCTCTGAAACCTCTGGTCTTGACGGAAGTGCATAACTAACTACCATGACACTTAAATAGATAATCATATTTATTTAACATACTGTACATGTTGAAACTATAAACTAAAGATTTATACAGAAAAATATGACAACAGATTCTACACAATCACTTTTGAATAAATAATATTGCACTAAAAAAGTCATTTTATAAGGAAAAGGTTCTCAAGACTAAATTTCACCAGGGATGCTCACAACAATGGTTGAAGAAAGTTCGTCAAGCACTTGAGAGGCATCATCACACTCCTCTTCTTGAGTAGCAACCTCACATTCTTCTTCACCAATCTGACTATGGGTGTGCATAATGTGATTGTTAAGAGTACGTTTTGACTTAAAATACACAACACATTGTTCACATTGGAACGGAAGCAGGGGGTTGTTATGTTCTGCTTCATGGTCATCTCTTTCCCGCAGAGAGCGAAAAGCACGACCACATACACCACAAGCGAGCCAAGTAGATTGAGAAGTTCCAGAGCTGGCTGCGCTCTCTCTCTTTTTCCTTCCCTGGCTCTTTTCTCCGTGCTGTTTCCGGTGCCTTGAGAGAGCAGTGGTCCGCAATGTTTGGCCACAGATGTCACAAATAGAATAGTGGCATTTGTGGTGATACCTAACATGCTCATCATGCTTTTGACGTCGTGTAAATTTTCTACCACAATCTTCACAACTGTACGTTCTGTCAAAATGTTCATCCATATGATATGTCAAATAATAGCGCCGCTGGAAACCCTTCCCACACACTTCACACATGAAATTGGTATCATCAGGAAAATGCAGTCTTTTATGTTTTGTTAAGTACTGGTTTTGAGTGAATGACCTTCCACAAACATCACATTCAAAAGGTCTCCAATCTAAATGTTCTAAAATGTGAATTTCAGCCTTATAATTCCATCTAAATTTAGCAGAAAGGCAAATTTTGCACTTAAATTCAGTGTCAGACACTTTCTCAATGTAAGGAGCTACATCTTTTTTGTATGGCGCATTAATTTTATAGCCATTTGGTTTTGGTTGATACAGTCCATGTCGTTTTAAGGTTGATATAGATACTGGTTTTGCAAATTTCTCCATCATTATGGCATAGTTTGGATCATCTTTGGAAATGGGTGCTTGCTTCCGAACAGGTGTCCTTAATGGTCGCTCTGCCCTAGATTCCCTCTTATTTCGGGGTTTAGGAAGGCGCAATATTTTCATGCTATTTCTCACAGCCGTCCTCGCTCTTTTCAGCTTAGACCATGAAGATTTTCTTTTAGAGGTATTTTCAGAGCTAGGTGGAGCCCAGGTAGGATCATCCACATCTTCAGAGTTTTCTTGAATTTCAGTAGCAACCATGTTAAGAGGCACAGGAACATCCAAAAGAATCATATTCTCCTTACCATCACTTCCTTTGATCACCACCTGAAATTTTTCAATCATTAAGACATTCACTGCAACTTTCAATATACCTAGTACATCACGAAAACATCAATCTGACCAACCTTTTGACTCAATTTATTATCTGGGGGGTGTTTGCTATTCTGCGTCTTTCCTGTAGGAGTTTTTCTTAGAGGCGCTAGCAAACTTTTACCCCTAGAGGAATTTGATTCTTGATTTCCCAAAACAGCAGAGAGAACTGTTTGGACTGGCATATTACCAGCATTTTTAATCAGATATACAAGCTGTTAAAAGATATTTTAAAACAAAAATTAATGAAAGCACATGGATATACCAAACACAAATCTTTAAGTCATTTACCTTTTTTCTTGGACTTCCAGGCAGAATTTCAGAATGGTCCACTTGCACTGTTTCGTCAAAGTTGTCAGTAATAGTATCATTTTCCAGGTCCTCAACAATGATAGAAACAGGACTCGATAAAAGTCTCTCTTCTTCATTTCTGTTGTGAGAAATAAATTTTATTTTTTAATGGAAAAGACAAAAATAAGAACTTTGCAAAAACTGAGTTTTAAAAAAAAATTCAAATGCAACAGGATGAGCTTGCTCAAGATAGGGCATTGAGAGATGAAATTGTTTGATGCTTTTTAATGGATAAGAGATGTGAGGTGCAAACAGACAGATAACATCCAGATAAGATAATTAGCAAATTTTATTTTAATCC
>NW_026267234.1:615368-623429 GCF_000697945.3 Frankliniella occidentalis
AAAAATAAAATTAACTTTTCCACAATTTCATTATAACAGACAGAAGGCAAGCTCACATTTTTTTTTTTAGATGTTACATCAGGAGATTTTGCTTTACATCTTCTTAAATTCATTGCAATTATAATAAAAGTATATTCATAGGAATCAAGTTAAACAAAACACTAGCTTACAATTTTATTTAATGTTAAAGCAGGACATTTGGCTTTGTGTTTCTTCAAATTGGTTGTGGAATTGAACGCGAGAGAACAGAACTTACAAACATACAGACCCTGTGTGGCATGTCGTTTAGTGTGTTTCACAAGCTGCCACTGCGTGTGAAATGAAGATTCACACATTGTACATTTAAATAATTTAACTGGCTCATGTCTTGCCCGATGATGATTCAACGCAGTTAAACCAGGATAAGTTTTCCCACAAATATCACATATGTAAGATTGTAAAGTTCCAGAGCAAATTGATTTATGAACACTGAGAGCATTCTTACTATTGCACTGCTTACCACAGTCGGAACATTTCAAAGATGAAGGATCTGTATGCGTTAGCTCATGTTCTGCTAACTGATACTGACGAGTGAACTTTTTATCACACAATGTACATTGAAGTCTAGTATCATCATGAACTTTCATGTGTCTAGTTAAGTAATGTTTTATACTAAAAGTCGCACCACAAATGGCACATATAAAAGGCTTTGAAGTTGAGTGAGTAATTTTTATATGTCTCTGTACCTGAAATTTAAATCTGAAGCTTCTTGAGCAAATATGACATTTATAACATTTATGAGAAATTTTTTTCACAAACTCATCAGTAGGATCAGGAAGGAGTTTGAGCCAGTTCATCTTCCCATCATCTATTATTATATCTACAGCTACTTCTTTTATATCACAGTCATCATCATTGGATACCACAGCAGGGCAAGCATCAGTACTCGGTAGTTCATTTGATATATATGAAGAATTTGGAGCCTGAAGAGACAGTGTTTCAATTCCTCTTCTAAAGGATGACTGTTGAGAATTTTCAGTCGGGGGGCATGACATTCGTACTGTGGCCACATTAGGGTCTAAATCAATAACAGGGGATATTCCTAGACTTATTTCATCAAAGTATGTGTTAGAAGAATTCAATGTTCGAGATATTCTGGGGGGAGTGTCACTTTCTTCTGGTATCTGAACTTGAAGAGGAGTGAAAATACCCTGAGGAATATTAAGATTACAAGGGATGTGTGATGTGTTACTGTCAGGCGAAGGTAAAAGTTTGGAACCTGAAATCTTAAAATTGGAGGGCATGCAAAAGTTGTCAAGAACAGATGTTGATGGCACATCTAATGAAACATCATAAGAGGGAGGTGCTGTCTGAATGGACTTTACTACATTGGTACAATCAGTTTGTTTTGGAGGGAGAGTCACAATTGGGGTATTTAGTTCACTTCTATTATCTCCTTCATTACTGTTCTCATCTCCACTTAGTAACTGAGAAATCTCCCAGCTCCATGAATCGCATACTGATGATAATGGACTTAAAAGGCTGTTTGGAAGATCCAGGGAACTAGCTTGTGATAGAGAGGACATTCGACCACTCTGAGGAACACCTTCACTACCTAATCCTTGCTGGACTAGTTGTTGAATAATTTCTTCTTCTTTACTTTCAGCGCAAAATGCTTGACGAACTTCATTCAGAGAAAACAGGCTGATGAGGTCATCAAACTTGATAGCTTTCTCAGCTGTTGTTGGAGGGAAGACAATTTTAACTCCACCCATGTTGCGCTGGAACTTGATTTCACCTGACGCACCAACCACCTTGGCATCAACTGTTAACACAGTGTTTGCCTCATTTTGCACTCTGAGAGAATCCATCTCAGAGCTCACATTTCCCTGAAAGCTTGGTAATGATCCTAATGTCTGGTCTTGAATTATTGAATGATTGGCTGAGGTAAAAGCCTGACTTGAAATATTTTCCACTAATTGATGTTCAAATGTATGTTGAGTTAGAGACTTGTCACTATGAACTACTACTGATTCATCTCCAAACCCACAGGATAGTTTAGGAACCTCTGCCATTAGGTTATTTTCTGCACAATGTTCGTTATCACCAGGTTTGGAAACAGCTGTGTATTCTAACTCATTATCTTCCCTTTCTGAAGCAGTTTTAACAGGTGGTAACTGTTCCTCAGATAAGGGAAATTCGTTAATAGGAAGGTGGTTCCCTTGGTCTAATGAGAAGTCTTGTAGACTAAAACTAGGAGATGTTAAAGATCTAGGTTCTGAGCAGCATGACAAATGAGCAACTGATGGCTGGCTATCTGTTTCTCCACATAAAAGAACATCCATTTCTTTTCGAAAGCTTGAGCTATTTTTATCAATATCATCAAATAATGAAAGACCTAAGGTGCTTTCAAGAGGCACTTCCCCACTCTGCTCACTGTCAAGTGGCTCATACAGCTGTATTGGGGTAAGAGGTGGTGGTAAAGTTGTCTCAGGTGCTCGTTCCTCTTCAGTATGATTGCTGTTTGATCCGACAGACCTGGAAGGACAAAATAGTGAAATATCAGGTATGAATATCCTGAGCTACTTGTGTCAAGCACTGTACAAAAATAAGAATCTCCTCACACGTCAGAGTAAACAGTTAAACGAAGGATGATTAAATGGTCACAACCATGATAAGATAGAACCATCAAATGCAAAACAAATTCTTACTATTTTATTTACTTCCTCACAGTAAACAGAAACTTAAGTCATTTACAAATTTTCACTACATATAGAAATGAGCCTTATCTACAAGTACTGGTGTGCAAGTTCAGTTTGTTACTTTCAGTACCACGTGACATTTTGATGGGATTCCTAGAATTGTTCGGTCACTTAAGCATTGACATTTGACAAGGTCTATTCATATCCACCTTCCACCATGTCAACCTCAACCTCCTCCCCGTCTCCCTCCCCTTCCTCAACATCAGAATACTCGAACTCCTCATTATTTTCGGTCCCTAAGTCATCACTAGCAGACTTCATCAAGAACTTGGAGCAGGTTTTACGATGATTGTGATAAAAAGCAAATACTCTGAATTTTTTTCCACAAGCACAAAACAGAAAGTTCTGTTCTTTAGAGTGAGCAGCTGCTTTATGGGCACGAAGTCTACTTCTTGATTTTATTACTTTCCCACATTCGTTACATTTTATACCTCCTAAGTGAGTAAAGCGATGTTCATTCAAACGGCCTCCTGAAGAAAATGCTTCACCACATATATCGCAGACTACTTTCTTTTCTGAGTGCAGATCTAGTTGATGTTTGACACAGTTGGCTTTTGTGTAAAAGCCTTTGCCACACGTGCTGCATTTAAATGGAGGTTCTGTTAAAGTGTGGCGCAATTCATGACCTTTCAAAACTTCAATTGACCTAAACTTTGCACCACAGATACTACAAATTAAATCTGGAGCTCGAACATGTCTCAACCTTATATGGGCTGCTCTAAGGAAATTTGTAGCAAATTTTCGACCACATTCCTTACACTGATAAGCACAGCTATCAGTCATGTGTTTGTTGATTACATGATATTCACAACGTTTCTTGTCCACATAAAGGACATCACATATTTTGCATCTAAACTGTGGTGGATCAGTGGGAATGTCTTCTACTTGAACAGTAGCCTCTGGGCAAGAAGATGGACGACATCTTCTTTTATGCTTTCTTACAAAAATTCCTTTCTTCTTATGTTGTCGTAACCAACTATTCTGAACAACCAAAAGTTTATCATTTTCCTCACTATTATTTTGGGTTTCTGGCAAGGATACTTTAAATTCTTTAAAAGTGGTCTCAGGGTAGGAACGCACATGAAGACCAGACCCTAGATCTACAGGAAAACCTGTATAGCTTGAAATATCAGGAAAGTTTATATGACCCTCCACACCAATGGTTGGAGGGGTAGCCACATTTTTAGACACATGCATTACAACAACTGGAGGTGTCGGTATTTGATCTAATGGAATTTTTTCCACCATGTCCAGGTTAACAAGCTCTCCATTTTTCAAAATAAGGTAGGGAACAGAAGTTGCAGGCAGTGAGGGAGGTTTTCTCTTCTTTTTTTTCTTAGTATTTTGGACAACTCCAACTTCCACAGCCACAGTTTTATCCCCTGTCATAATGAAAGCCCGCCCCTCTCCTCTTGAAGGGTTTAGGGTTTTGGTTGGGTCATTATTAGCCATGACAGACAAATCACCCTTTTTCTTTTTTGATGGGGATTTGGCTTTAACAGGAAGTTTCTTTGGTCTAATTACAGGTAATGCGTTTTCTGGAATAAGCAAAGGAGTGTTTTCTTCTGCCATAATAAAAACCCGTCCTTTTGCACCACTACTAGTTGCTACTGATGGAAGTTCCACAGCCACCCTTTTCCTCGCAACATTAAATGATTCAATTCCTTGTTTAGTTTCCAAACGCCTAACAAGTGGTGGAGGTTCCATTGACAACTTGTTCTGAACTACAGTAGGCGATCCGGTTGGCTTCAGAGTATTTGCAGATTTTTCATTCTTCTTTGATGTAGATAATTTTTCAGAAGGTTTGGCCTGGTTTGGAGAATATCCCTTAACAAGTTTGAGTAAGGAAGATTCTGGCAATCTTGACAGTTTGACGAACGGAAGAAGTAGTGGTGATGTTGATGGTGCGGCTTTGACAGTGGGTGATGAGGAAGTGTTTGTTTTAGCTTCCAAAATTTTAACAGATGGAGCTTGAGTAGATGTTTTCTGAGATAGAGGTTTCTTAATCGGAACTAAGGGAGGAACTTCCAGAGGTACTACTGTTTTTGTAACTATTTGAACAAGAGGGGGTGGCTCAGATGAGGACACCAAACTTCTAGAGGTCTGAGTACAAGAAGAGCTTGAGCCACTACTATATGATAAACAATTATCGACAATTTTACTAATAGGTGCAGTTATATGCATTTTGGAGTTTTGAACCTGTTTGGCCAAGGGTAATACTAGGGGATCTTCTTTCTGATTATTCAAACGACCAATAGTTTTTCTTTTTCCCTCTTGTAGAGAGTTAGAATTAGTCAAATTGACTTGCAATACATCCTTTTTCTTCCCAGGTGAAGAATTTCTCACAGGAAGTGTTTTCTCTCTCTCAGAGGCAGCAAATGAACTGCAAAGGAAAAATAAATTATATGGAAAAGTGTTGATTTTTAATGGAGCAAGTCTATTTGATAATTAGATTAGAAGCAATTCAGACTTGTAACCACTAGAAGTAATGGTGTGGCATTTGTTAATACAGAAATGCTTAGGGCAGAAAGACAAATTTTAAGAAGTATCCCAAGCTCAATGTACTTCAACAACTCAGAAAGAAAGGCCATTCCATTCTGTTTGTCCTCTGAAGAAATCTGTCGGTTAAAATTCAATATTCCACAACTACCACTTTCTGTTTCTGTTGTATGCTGCTGATTACTTTTGTTCTGTGTGGTAAAATGGATATAACCAACGCCTCACTTTTTTTTTCTCCAAAATGGTGCAGTATATAAGTCCTAAGTCCTATCTTTAAAACCCTTAAGCAATAAGTAAAATGTAAAACTTTTTTCACCATAATATATGCTAGGTTTTAGTGACAATAGTAAACTGATATAAGATATTGAACTTTATATCACACCAATTGCATTGAATAAATCAATGAAAAAGCAGAAAAAAGAAAAATGTCCTGAGCAAGCGTCCAGTTTCACCTAATAAAACTTCCATACAGGAAATTTCAGAAGGCCATAAACAAGCTCCTAGTTTTTCCCAAAACCAGGTCTAGGTCACAAGATCACAAAAAACCTTTAAAAAAATGATACACTACTGTTGTCTAATTAGATTATTAGGACCTCCCTTTGAGAAGAGATCAATTAAGAATGGTTTGGAAAATTGTTACTTGAGTAGCTACTTAAGTACGTTGCAACTTCAAGCTATAAATATCTCTTGAAATTAAGTGCAAAATCAATTATGAAAAAAAGGGCACCGACATGTTTCAAAATAAGTTAACATTGCTATTGTTGACCTAAACCCAGGTTGGTTTGAAACCAGAATCTACTTGTGTACTCACCGTCTATCTTTTTCTGTATCTGCTAGAATGTATTCTTCTTCTTCTGGAATCTCATTATTTTCTTCAGTTTCCATGTACTCAACATTCTCATCGTCAACATTCTCATCAGCTCCACCTTCAGCGTCCTCATAGTAAAAGTCATCAGCTTCATCTTCATGTTCAGTAACAGCTTCAAATTTTATCTCCTGAACAACAAATATATAGTTATCTTCACAGCAGGAGGAGCAAAAACCACTTAGGTGTTTAAATGCTATAAACTTACGGGTGGATCGGCGTGAATTGTTTTCTGCATAGCAGACTCAATACATAGGAACTCCTGCAGTCTTTCTTGAGTATCATGACATTGTTGATAAAATGAGGTGTAGTCAACCAGCTTATCACGGCATGCATTGCAAATCCCTGATGGAAGACCATCATCTTGCGAAATCTACAAGAAAATGTTTTTCAGAACAAAACTTAAATTATTAAAGAGATCTCTGAAATTAGATGTGGTTTCAAAAATTCAAAATAAACATTTATGCTAGAGAAGAATCGTGGAACAAACAACAACCAAAAAATATAACTGTTTGTAACATAAGAAACACACATAACCTATACTTTACACTGTTACAAATGGCTTGAGCAAATAAACACCGAATACTAGAAATGGTAACTTACCGCTATTCTTATTGAAAGTTGGATTTTAGAGAGTAAGTTTTCTTCTTGTTCTGTCTCATCGAACAAATTGGAACATTCAACATCAACTTCACCACACAAGCGGCAAAGGTTTGACAAACCAGCTTCGAGATCTTCCATTTTCGAAAGACAGAACACACATTCCGTTCAGTGGAAAAAATGATTTAAGTTTTTTCAGTCAATGAAGTCATGTTTCTACGTGTACGGTGCAAAATATTTAACATACTGACACTAAGAATCTTAAATCAACAACATCCAAGCCTTGCGTTCAGCCGTTCATAATTGATTTTACTTTCAGCTACCCCGCTAGATGGCGCAGTCAAGCGCGGCACTTTTAGGCGCCAGGTTTCAATTTGAGTTTAAGTAGTTGTGAGTTTGAGAAAGTAGTGAGACTTGAGAAAGGGTGCGAAAAGGCGACCCTTTCTTAAGAGGCCACGGATGAAAACTTGAATGAAACTACTGTTAACTGCTCATGTTATTCAAATCAGCTAGCAGTTGATTAAAAGAAAAAATATTTGTTTGCATCATTTGTATTTCCTCTTTCAACAGAAGAAATTTATTTAGGTTTTTTCTTGACATCTAAGCAACAGAATTTTTCTCAAAAATGAGGAACTTGTTACAAATGATTTTGGAAAGGTTGGTGTCTAACGGTTTAAATTTCCCAGACGAAACATGGGCAATTGTGGACAAAGCTGTTATGCCCAGTAGGTTGCATGGTGAAATTCAAGATTTACTTGGCAAGAGTTGACCCGTTTATTTTCACTCATCAGTATTGCTTCTGACATGTTCCTCACTCCCAAATCATTTAATAGAGACTTACTACAAAACTTTGACTTGACCAGACCATATCATATCATATCACTGGTTTTCATGAGAAATTATTTACAGTCCATTTTTTTTTACAATTTCAGCATCTATTCAAGTTTACTAGTGCAATAGATACTTTACAACAATGGTTTAACAAATAACAAATTTTATAAATAAGAATGTGATTAACAAAACTGGAGAACCAGACTTAAAAAAAATAATATTGAAACATCTATAAAACAATTAAAATATATAATGGCTTGAGTAAAATTACAGGGTCAATAAGGAATTCATATTAATTATGAAGACACACCAACATTTTTGTGAGGCATGGCATTCCAAGGTGTTGTGCCACGAATCATCGGCTCTAATGTGTGGCTGTAGATGTCAGCAGGAAGTTCATCTAGACCAACCTCCCTATCTGCCTTAGCTTTCTTTGTTGCTTCATCCACCTCTGATTTGATTTCAGCATCCAATTTCTGATAAAAGAAATAACAGTAAGTTTTCACACACACCACAAAATAAATT
>NW_026267234.1:632279-633192 GCF_000697945.3 Frankliniella occidentalis
TCTTTAAAAGAGTGATGGTGTGAAATAAAAACCCTACTGGGAAAGAAAATGAGATGTTAAAACTTCCTTTCTTGCAGGAAAGAGAGCATGTGTAGGGTATTCTGATGGCACTCTAAAACTCCTAGATCTCAAAGCTGGAAGCATTGTAAAATCTATGTCATCAGATGAAGCTGGCACCATATCAGATATAGCTGCCCATCATGATAATAATCTGATCCTTGCTGGTATTAATGGCAAAGCATTTGTTGCTAGTTGTAACCAAGGAAAAGTAAGGTGTTAACATTTAAATAAAATTACTACAGTTTATGGGCTTTTCAAAAAGTAGAATGATTTTTTTTTTTTAAATGTAGGTGCTGTCAACTTTACATACCCAAGTTCCAGGTGGCACGGAGGAGCAGAATGTTGAAGCTGTAGCAATTAGTCCTGATGCTTCTCTTCCATTAGCTGCATATGGTACTCTTGAAGGCTACCTTTTCATCTGGGACCTTGCACATCAGGTGAGTGTTGTAGAATATGTTCATCATTGTTCATCATTATCAGCTACATAGGGAGAGATACAAACTTTCTGTTTACAGGCTCAGAGGCACATAGTGCACCAACAAGGTGCTATAACTAAGATAATGTGGGATCAGGAGCGACCATCAGTGTATACATCTGGCACTGATGGAGTTTTACGTCATTTTGATGTGAGGTCTGGAGTCCTTGTTCAGGAATGGCTTGGTCATCGAGCAGATATTTTAGATTTTTCGCGTTCAAGGTATAAAAATTCATGTGCATGTATGTGCTCCATTTGATGAAATTTGTCTTTATACCTATTTTCTTTTGGCTTCCAGAGATGGCCGCTATCTTCTTACTGCGTCAGATGACAAAACTTCCAGAATATTTAAACTTGACTAAAATAAAATTGTAGTCT
>NW_026267234.1:633464-641384 GCF_000697945.3 Frankliniella occidentalis
AGGAAAAATATGACTTACTTTGAGTTCATCAGCAGTGGCCAGCTGAGTTGATAAAAGGCGGTCCTTGAAAGATGTGATAGGATCACGAGTTTGTCTCACTTCTTGGATTTCATCTCGCGTACGGTAGCTAGTACCAGGATCAGACATAGAGTGCCCCGAGTATCTGTATGTAAATGTTTCCATAACCATTGGACCCTTTCCTGCCTTGCAATGTTCAATAGCAAAGCGGGTAGCCTCCCGGACTGCCAAAACATCCATTCCATCAACCTACCAAAACAAAAAGGAATTTTAATTAACACGTTCCAAACATGAGTGCAACTACCTATATGTAAGTTTAACACTCATTATTCTGCTATTTACCCAAATGCCTGGAATGTAGTCACCACGAGTGTAGTAAGCTGTGCTTGCAGAAGACCTCTGGTTACTTGTACCCATACCATAGCCATTGTTTTCACAAACAAATATGCATGGAAGGTCCCACAGCTTTGCCATATTGTAGGCCTCAAAGGCTTGGCCTTGATTAGAGGCCCCGTCACCATACAGGGCAATACAAACACCATCATTTCCATTGTACTTTTGAGCAAAAGCCAAACCAGCACCAAGAGGTACCTATATGGAAGATAGAAAAATGTCTTTCAGAAGTACTTGGTGCGTCAATCAACTAATTTTTTTTGGCCTCATTAAAATTTATACCTGTGCGCCTACAATACCATTGCCACCAAAGAAGTTTTTGCTATACATGTGCATGGAGCCACCCTTTCCTCTTGAGCAGCCGGAAACGCGTCCTGTTAATTCAGCCAAAACTCCAAGTGGGTCAATACCCATAATGTATGTCCAGCCATGAGCACGATAAGCAGTGATAACCATGTCATGGGGGCGCATGGCACCTGACATTCCAACAGCTACAGCCTCCTGAAAGTTGAAATTAGATTGGCACAGTAGAAAATATGACTGTTGAACCTTTTAATTTTGGAGGAATACATACCTGACCAGAATACAGATGACAGAAGCCTCGGATAATTTTCTCTTTGTAGAGATTTCCAGCACTGGTTTCCATACGGCGAATGGTTTGCATTTTGCGATACAATAGAAGAGCATCATCTCTCGTGCAGCTTACATTGGTTGATGGACCAGAATCGAGTTTGTGGAGTTTGTAGGGCTAGTATCAAAGATGAGAATTAATGATGGCAAAAAGTTAAGGAGCTCATTCAAAAAACAATAAAAATTTACCTTGGTTTCAAATGAAGCTTCAGTGGCATAATTGTTCTTGCTTGTTGCAAATAGCGATGAAATTGTGTTCTGAGAGAGCAAATACAAAAGAGAATGTGAAACATTGTTATTATTATAAATGAGTTCAGGTCCCAAACATTAGAGGAGGGAGAGCCTACATCAAAAAATTTAGCACATACATTAAAGTGAGAGCTAAGAAAAGTCAGCAAGGAGAAGCATTCTTAGAGTATACATTACAAATGCGAACAGAAATTGATGCACCTCAATGAAATTTCAGCACACAAAAATGAGAGAAAAATCAAAATGACTACAGGAATGGACAACAAGCATTTCTTCAGGATTTGCTTGAAGTTGTGATGCAAAATATAGAGCACAAGCATGCCTTTCCACACAAAAAATACCAGTGTTTTTTCGTACCATGGACATATCCACAAAGTCTGGTATTATTCTGGAAGCAACATCATTTCCAGTTCCGTACAACCTCCCGCTCTAAGGCAGCCACAACAGAAAGAATCAGAAGGCCATGAATGCATCCTAACAAAACTGTATGCATTGAAACATGTCATAAAGACTATGTCCTCTACTCTGCAAAACATCTGCTTGTATATTTGATTATTTGCCATGCTTCGCTTGCTAAACTTTTAAGGAACTGACTTTAGGGATGGCTAAATGAACAGATCAAGCAATTAAACGCACCCAGCTCATGGAGCGACGAGCATCTGTTACACTTTGAAGCACATCACCTTTCTGAAACAAAATATAGGAGGGTATGACAATGATGTCAAGCTACATTGCATATTTCGAGTGCAGTTGCAGTGCTTTAAGTAGAAAGTACAAGCTAAGAAGCATGACATGGAAGTAATAATTGTAAGGAATTCTCTGAATTTATTTTTCTCCTATAAATACATTGAACTCTTTAAGTTAATTCATTGATCACTGAATCAAATATATTAAGTTAAAAATTTAGTGGCATAGGTCTTGCTAGAGTAGGAGGACATATCCGTTGTTAAACACACGGCACAAGAAAGAAATATGTGAAATATAGAAAATAGAGGAACGGATAGAATCAAAGTTGGGTAAGGTCACACAGCCTCAGCACAGTGTCATCTAACCTCAATTATTCTATCGTTGTTTTAATTCAACAGTGACAGCGTTTTAGAAAGGCACTCACAGAAATCTTGATAAAATTAAATAAATTTTTAGTGACTTTCGGCAACCTGGCTCTAAAAGCTTGCCTGCGTCCAGTGAAGGTGAAGGTTTGGTCGAATAGTTACTAATGACCACTTTGCACTAACCTTGTTGGCTTGACGGCCCAAGGTGCGAGCACAGTTGTTCAGCATGTTGAATCGCTATTGAAACTTGGCTCGGTGTTTAAATACACAAGAAAGGCGAATTGAGGGTCAACGTGAAGCAGATTTAGTCTGCCTCAAGCTGTGACCCTGATGACAAGAACACAACCTTCGTTCGTCTGGTGGTGGATCGTCTGCTTGAGAAAAGAAGAAGCCTTGCGGAAACAGAACGATACGCCTTCCTTTTCCGACGCACCGCCCTTTAGTTCAAGGTCGTTTCCTCCCGCCAAATACCGCCAAAACCTAAGGAGGAAGCGCAGCGCGGCAGTAACGCGGCAAGGCAGACTTTGCCTGGAATTTCAATTTCTAGCTAATCCAGAAGGTATTATAGTAGCGAATTCATTGGCATTCAGCTTTGACTGGAGACCAATTTTCTTCTTGGTATAGTGGGGGGCACACTAAAAGAAAAACACATGTAGGAAAAATATTCTTTAAGTTGAGCTTAATGAGGTAATGACATGGTTTATCTATTTCCTGCAACGGAAATATGGGGCATTGCATTCCAAGGGGTGGTTCCTCGAATGACAGGCTCCAGAGTGTGACTGTAAATGTCGGCGGTGAGTTCTTCCAAACCAATCTCCTTGTCGTTCTTCGCCTTTTTCGTCGCATCGTCGACTTGTGTCTTGATTTCAGCATCCATTTTCTGCAAGGAAAACGCGAGGTTGTCAAGTTTGATAGTTTGGGTGACCGAACGAAACCGTTCAGTTCGCTAAGGTCGCAGAAATCCTCAGCTCAATTTCCCCATCCGAACTCTAAACGGCGCGCACTCTTTACTGCTGTGCAGCGCATCTGCGAGGGTCCTGGTCCCCATCCCCACCTGCCTGCACTGCTGCGCCAATGAAGCAGAGCAAAGCTGAGCGCGCGGAGCCCCTGGGGACGGTAGGGTAGGCGACCGCGCGCCCCCGCTGTGCGGCGGGCTAGTATCCTTGCGAGCGCGGGGGTTTACCCGGCTGAGCCCGCTAGAGGAGAGGGCCGCCTTTTCTCATGCCCGCGGCCCCGCGGCCACGTCTCCTGATCCACTTCGCTCGCAGAGACAAAAGTAAAGTCCCTCTCTGTGAATCTCTTACCTTGAGCTCCTCGGCCGTGGCTAGTTCGGTGCTCAGCATGCGGTCCTTGAAGGAGGTGATGGGGTCTCGCGTGGAGCGCACCTCCTGGATCTCGTCCCTGGTGCGGTAGCTGGTGCCGGGGTCAGACATGGAGTGGCCCGAGTACCGGTACGTCAGCACCTCCATCACCATGGGGCCCTTGCCCGCCTTGCAGTGCTCGATGGCGTAGCGTGTCGCCTCGCGCACCGCCAGCACGTCCATCCCGTCCACCTAGAGACGCACGTTATTGAAGCGTGTTTCGAAACCTCGACGAACCTGCCCGGGATGAAGTCCCACCACTCCTCACCTGGATGCCGGGGATGTAGTCGCCGCGCGTGTAGTAAGCCGTGCTGGCCGAGGAGCGCGTGTTGCTGGTGCCCATGCCGTAGCCGTTGTTCTCGCAGACGAAGATGGCCGGCAAGTCCCACAGCTTGGCCATGTTGTACGCCTCGAAGGCCTGGCCCTGGTTGGAGGCGCCGTCGCCGTACAGCGAGATGCACACGCCGTCGTTGCCGTTGTACTTCTGGGCGAATGCCAGACCTGCACCCAGCGGTATCTGCACACACAACCGTGCACATTAGCGGAACACCTGGGGCAATGTTCTTTGCGCACTTTCAAGCGTTTTGCCAAAGGCCGGAAGTAGGTAAGGGGGTGAGGGCAAACACCCCCAGATCGGCCCCTGCGCCAGGGACCGTCCAGGAAGTACGTCCGTTTTTCTTATTTCTTCAGCAAATGACAGGAGCTCAGCGCCTGCGAAACTCGGGGTAGGCCAACCCGCAGTACGCGCATGCACTGCAGGCAAGATATTGCCTACCCACCAGGCGCCATGGGAGCTTGTATTGGCTGCTGAACTTGGGAGGTTCGTAACGGCGAATGACGGACGTACTTTCTGGATATCTCCTGGGATGAAAAGTTTTGATGCAGAGTTTATGGGAGTGGCATAGGCGGATAAACCGAGCTTACCTGAGCACCAACGATACCATTGCCGCCGTAGAAGTTCTTGACGTACATGTGCATGGAGCCACCCTTGCCGCGCGAGCACCCGGACTGCCGCCCCGTCAGCTCGGCCAGGACGCCGAGGACGTCGTCGCTGAGGATGTAGGTCCAGCCGTGCGCGCGGTAGGCCGTGATGACCTTGTCGTGCGGGCGCATGGCGGCGTGCATGCCGACGGCGCACGCCTCCTGCGAGCAGCCGTAAAGCAGGGCGATTAGTGTTTCCATACATGAATATGAAACCCCCGTCGGAGGAGCTCCCGGGCTCGTCAGAGGCTCACCTGTCCCGAGTACAGGTGGCAGAAGCCCCGGATGATCTTCTCCTTGTACAGGTTGCCCGCGCTCGTCTCGAGGCGCCGGATGGTCTGCATGCGCCGGTAGTACACCAGCGCGTCGTCCCTCGTCACCGACACGCTGGTGGACGGGCCGCTGTCCAGCTTGTGCAGCTTGAAGGGCTGCAAGGGGGCGCGCCGGGTCAGCGTACAAGGGCAGGTCGCACGAGGACAAGCCAGGAGGAGGAACACCAGAGCGTCGTCAAAGTGACGCCACTTTCACGTCAGGGAAAATTGTACCACCTTTTTGGACGCTATGCACTATGATGCTGTGCATGTGTTTTGACTCCTGGCTCAACCTTGTCACATCCTCGTTGGAGAAGGGGTCTTTTTACCTTCGTCTCGAAGCTAGCTTCCGTGGCGTATCCATTGCGAGCCGCAGCCGTGAGGGACAGCGCTGCATTCTGCCGGCACAAACACAAAGACGCGGTGGTAAACCTCTCTGACAGCCCCTCACTCCACTTGGCCGGGCGTATCGGCCTCTACTGCCCGCCCGGGGCTGGTGGCGCTGCCACAGCCACGATCGTGGCCGCACGCACTTGCAACTTGCAACCCCCCTCTTCCTCTAATTGTACCCCCCCCCCTCCCTTGCCGTATCATTCGCAAGCTCAACGCGAAGTTCATTGTTATACGTTCGAGGACGGAAATAAAGGTCTGGCCCGGTGCCAGGGGGGAGTCATGCGACACGGGGGCGACACCACGGGTCTTTTTTCTGGCGGTCCGGCCGGGGGCCCGATGGACAGGTGCGGACGCACGGCGTAAAGGCCAGGGGCGTGTAAAGTTAAGTACGCGTGAGCGTTTTACGTGAGATGAGCGCTCACACGAGCAACGTGCGGTGCCATATACTAAACGAAACGACTTCAAATTAAAAATATTTTTGCAGGATTGCACTCATCTTAGTCCCTCCCCTCTAAAAATATATGGGTTCTGCCAATTTTCGCGTCATTTTGCCTCTCACCAGGACGCTCATCTCACGTGAAACGCTCACGCGTGCTTAACTTTACACGCCCCAGCATGTCGGCTGTACGCAGGTGGGGGCGGGGGGGGGGGGGGCAACCACCACCACCCGACCCCCCGCGTGCACTGGCCGTTGCATCGGTGGACGTTGCTTGCGCTGCTGCTGTCTTGTGACACCCCTTCCACACTGAATGTCATGCCCCTACGTACCGATGTGCACCCGCGGTGGCGCCCCACCCCCCACCCCCTCGCTACCCCGCGATTGATAAGGTGCCTTTCTACGCACCCATCACCACCCACACCCACCACCCGTTGCGCCATACAGAGACTCACCTTGCAGAGTTGACCGCCGAGCGGCCTCGCACAGCTGTGGAGCATGTCGACGACCCGTCCTGTACTCCCCCTTCTAGTACATCTACTGATCACAGCACGCGCAACCTATCTCTGTCGCTCTGTCGTCTGCTCGTCGGAACAGGCGACCGAACCGTTTTAAACGTTCCCTCGGCCCTCTAATCGATTTGAAAGATCGTCTTCCGCTTCTCCTGCGAATAGAGCTAGCTAACACTAACCGCAGCAAGCAGACACAAACAGTCAACAGCGCCGACAGCCGAAAAGGTTAGGTTTATTTATGTTTTGGTGTTTTGACCAGAAACTTGAAGTTAGAGGAACTGTCCGGTCCCCATTACAAGGGCTTTTGGATGTTTGAAACTTTGATATAGTTGACACGTTGATTCAGGCTGTAATTTTGTTTTTGTCGAGGTCGCACTTCTCTTTCTGAAGGCAGTCGCATGGTTGCACAAGTGCATGCAGCAGGTGTTTGACATAGTTCTACGTGTCAGGCAGAACTAGTAGTTTCAAATGATCAAAATATTTGTTTTACTTTGTGCTCTTTTTGATTTTCCAAGTAATTGTTTAGTTATACCGTTAACCTTGCCTTTTAATATCATGACACTGCTCTAACCTGGTCATATATTTTGCAATTTCTTTTTTATTGAATCTAAACACTTGGGAACAAGTTGTTTCTCTTTGCCTTACCTCTGCGCCCTTTAATTTTTTATATTATTGAATTTAACTGTCCAGATGCCAAAGAGTGATACCCCTCCATCCTCACCGCATTACCCCCAGATGGATGACGACGAAGACGAAGAAGAATTCTTTGAAGTGAACGAAGATGAACTAGAAGAAGTCCTGAACTTGGCTGATGGAGGTAGAAGTGATGAAGAAGATGAAGCATTTGATGATGAACCTGTCCTCGGACCACCTCCAGAGAGAGATGATGCATTCCTGCTTTTTTCTCAGCATTCAAGTACAGTTGCATAAACTTATAGGCAATGAATTATATTTTCCTGTGCTGAAACTAACTACTTCATAACGTTTCAGGTTCAATATTTAGCTGTCACATAGAACCAACGAATGGGAAATTGGCAGTTACTGGGGGTCAAGATGACAAAGCATATGTTTGGGAAATTGAAAATGGAAAGATACTGCTTGAATGCACAGGTCATCAGGTAAATACAGTAATTCATAGCCAACATTTTACTGGCCAACCTCTCTAAAATCTGACTCTGAAATGTCTTTGTACCACAATTCCTACCACTTCCAGGACTCAGTTACTGCTGTGGAATTTAGTCAAGATGGAAACTATGTGGCTACTGCTGATATGGCTGGTCTGGTTCAGGTGTGGAGAACTAGCTCAATGCAGAAAGTGTGGGAATATACTATGGGAGATATGACAGTAAGTGTTTGTCAACTCTTGTGCTGTCCAATTAGTTAAGTCAATCCTCATTTTATCATAACTCTTTTTCTAGTGGATGAGATGGCATCATGGGACTAATGTTCTCATGGCTGGTGCTGCATCTAGTGAAGTTTACATGTGGAAAATTCCAAGTGGAGATTGCAAAGTCTTTGGAGGAAGTGGAGAAAAGAGTGACTGTGGAGTAATTTTACCTGATGGTAAATACATTCAATTTTTTT
>NW_026267234.1:649759-651103 GCF_000697945.3 Frankliniella occidentalis
CCCCCCCTAATCCAAAATTCGTAATTTGTGTGCGCCGCCGTAGTGTAACGTCCTAAAAGAGTTTTGAGGTGGGACAACGCTAAACCGTGCCGCGTGCCGCAAAGCAGTCTTTTTTGTGTGTTCTTATTAAAACTCGATATAACTAAAACAGCTGCCGTTTCTTAACCCTTTGGCCGATTCTGCGTGGTTTACACACTGGTAAATTCCTGCAAAGGTTCCTCGCTGTAGCTCCAATACTTAGGAAGATATAAGCCATACATAGTTTAGGGCAGTTCCAGACTTTTCTCACAAATCACTCAATTTGCATTTGTAGGCAAAACATTATCGACCCCTTAAAATCAGAACCTGCATTAAACCGATGCAAAATTTTCTCAGGATTCTGAATATGCCATCGTTTGTGCTGTAGCTCTAAGCGTTCTTTTTCAAACCGCCGACAAGAAATGTAGAGGTGACGAAAACGGACCTGAGCGGACCGGCCCCAAAATGGCCGAATATCGATCTAAAATTGTCGAGTGTGTTAAACGTAATTACCATGCAGAATCGGCCAAAGGGTTAAACAATTTCAATCAAGGATCGACCTTAAAGGCAGATGATACCAATTTAAGAGTAAGGCGTCGTTCCGCCTTCATCCGATTTTTAAAAATAATTTGTAGGTTTTTTTTGTAGGGTTTAACATTACGGACACTACAGTTAAGAATTGTGACCGCATTGTATCGTCGTCTATAACCAAATCATTCGCTTATGGCTTGCTTACGATGTGTCGTCCAGAAAGTACGTCGTACTTCTCTCAGGTTTATTCGGAAAATTGTGGGAGCTTGGCGCCTGCGAGACGCAGGGTAGGCCATCCCGCAGTACACCCATACACTGAAGGCAAGAAGTTGCCTACCATCAGGCGCTCTGCTCGTCTCGGCCGTGCAGCGACAAGAATCGTGCCTGTGTGCAATTTTTTTCAAGTATTAGGTGATATTCTGACTCGAAATGGGTGGTTTGGGAGGTAGTCCCTCTATTACTTTTCGATTTGAGAACTCCTTCCATGTTTTTGACCAAATCACCGTCAATCGTCATCAACATAGATAAGAAGCAAATATACCGAGTTTTGACAAGATCGTGGATTTACACTTGGCTAAGAAGTCTCCTTGTCAGCCTCACTGCCTTACTATCCTAGCTTTTAATTATTTTCACGTTTACTTATATTTATTTTCAGTAATTAGTTAGGTATGTAAGGTATCTGCTAAAAACGCACTGTAAATGGGTTGGCGTCATAAGACGCCAACCCATTTACAGTGCGACAGCTGTTTTACTTATGACGTCGTGTTTTAATGAGAAAACAGTTCCTTTTTGCGG
>NW_026267234.1:651258-653446 GCF_000697945.3 Frankliniella occidentalis
ATTTGTACATGTACGATATATTTTGTAATTTGCCATTTACAATACGAGTCGTACATGTACAACCTCCCACTGTCGCTCGATATTCAATTCCACGTCGATACATAGGGCTAGTAAATTGTACAATTTTATATTGTACTTGTACGACTTCTTCCATGGAAAATTTTCCTGTACCCGGTACGACAATTTTTCACAGTGTTAGCTTTGTCGCACCTCAAAACTCTTTTAGGACGTTAAACTATGAATTATTTGAAACAAAAATCCGAGCTGTCCAGATCGGTTTTCCGAAAAAGTGGTTTTAAAAACTGGTCTATTGTAAGTCCCAAAGACGGTCACAGGGGTTCGTCAATATGACGCCTCAAGTAACTAATTTGCGCAAGGATCGCCATTTGCGATGTAAAATGAGCGTTAATGACCCGGAAATGACTTAGTTACTCCCATGTTCTCCTTGGGTTGGCTCGTAATCAAATGGATGTAGTCCTATCAAGATATAAAGATTTTTTAATTCAAAGATTTCAAGAGCGTGTGCAATTATTTGCTATTTTAATGAGGTGCATTTTACAACAGTAAACAGTATAGTGCAGTTTTTACACGTAGCTTGAGTTTATGTTAGTGCTGAAGTCTTAATAGCTCCTAAGAAGGAATAATGGCATTGTTTGTTTTTTTTAGTAATACGATTTTCCTGTAGAATATCACGTCTTTGTCTAGTAATGGGTCAACCGTGCCATGAGATAGAGAAGGAGAGAGAGAGAGAGAGAGCGCACGCGCGCAGAGCTAGACGTAACGGAGCAGCCCGCCGGGTTTTATCAAAATATACACACACAACCTGGTGGCGGCGTGACATTGAAACCGAACCGCGTGCGTTGTGGGATATCCCCACTGTTAAATTCCTGCAGTGCAATGCTTTGCAGAACTGAGAAGTAGTTTGATCCTTTGTAATTACGAAGCATTTACTTTGCAATACACAGTTAAAACCGTACGTAAGGTTGTAACAGTGTACAAAGTGATGCTTTGCAATTGCAGAGCAATGCAACACGCTGCAAAGCGTCACTTTGTAATTGCAAAGCATCACTTTTTAATTGCAAAGCATCACTTTGTAATTGCAAAGCATCACTTTGTAATTGCAAAGTAAATGCTTCGTAGTTACAAAGGATGTAAATACTTTAACAGTGTCGGCATGCATGGCTGCTCTTACATATTCGACCGGCGCGGAGATGAAGTGTTGCTGTATCTCCAATTAAAATCAGCGATAATTTGACGGAGCGCGCCGCTAGCCTAGCTGTTGGTGCAGCCTCGTAACCGACGCGCGGGGCCGGTGCCGGGACCGGATGGGGTCAAGCAACCCCTCTTCCCCCATCTTCCCCCCTCAGCCTCTGTGATAAGCGCTGACTTTTGGGCTCGGTGTAGGCCGCCCATGGGCCCGCTGCTGGACCGCTGGGCCATGGGTGTGAGGGGTGCGAGCTTCTCTAGTTGCGGGTGATCCGCGCAGGTCTGCGGAGGCGAGTTCGGGCGGGTGCCATATAGGCCTGGAGGCTGTCGCAGGCGCGCCCCTGTGGGCAAGTTGGGGTCGCGAGGGGGTGGGGCGCAGCTATATACGGGGCGGCGCAGCATGGACGAGGCGGAGGACCGGGTGCCCCTGCTTCAAGGTATCGACCAGAGCGGGTTCTTATTCTGCTCCCCGCTGTCCGATCCGCATGGCGCCGGCCTTTGCGAGCAGATGTGACGCTGCGATCTACTTATGGCTAGCTGATTGCGGGGAGGAGACGCATGGACTGCCAATAAATTGTCCACCTCGGATAAGTAATTTTCTATCCCCGCGCGAATTGCCAGTTTGGTATTGTTGTTGGCACGGCGGAGTAAACAACTTGCTCCTCAATATCGGATCCTCTATTTGATTGCGACACGCATTGCGCGGGAGCTGAAAGTGATGCAAGAAGCTCCACGGGCGCCGTAATCTCAACAGGTGGACTCATCTCCTTACCCTGTTGAAAAAGGATGTGTCGCCTCTCTTTTGCGTCCGCCTTCGCTATCTCTGCTCTATTTGTTTAGGTTGTACACAGACAGACCCCGCTGGATCGCCTGTTCGGCAGAGCCTTGCGTTTGGGGTCCGGAGGCCGGCCGGCCAGAGGCCGGGCGGTTCGGCCAGAGGCCGGCGAGAGGCCGGGCGGTTCGGCTTGGTTCGGCGCGCAGG
>NW_026267234.1:653496-661266 GCF_000697945.3 Frankliniella occidentalis
AGTAAAATGAAAGAAACACCCTCAAATTTAAATAAAAAGGGCCCCATCACCGAGACATTTTGCGTGACTGTACACCATCAGAATGCTTCAGATTCAGAAAGCAGAAAGTCGCATCATATCTTTGGTTCTACACCAAGTATCTTCTAGCTGGAAGACACTTTAAATGACATTGAAAACGTTCCTAGGTTCCCTCTAATTGCTTCTAACGCAAATGCGCAAATGCCCCTCGGGTTGCCGATTGCTGCATCGGGTGCATCCTCTTCTCAATCTTCCTTGACCGGCACTCCTGCGCCGCGCGCTTCATGCCGAAACAAACCTGTTGTAAGCGCGGCTATTCCGGAGATAGGAAACTTTTTACATAACACAACTGGAAAAATTATATTTTGCAGTGTTTCAGTAAACGGTTTGTTGATATTCTTTAAATTTCTTCGCTTTTTTGTGTTTTTTCCGTCTTCTATCTTGTTAAGTCTATGTCATTGTCCTCTTAACCTTAAAGCAGGTGGTACCTTATTTGAAAGAGCCGGTATTGTTTTAGATACGTTGTGACGTTTCTGTTGAAACCTATCTGTGTGTGTTAAATATTTATTTCACAATCGCCAACCTCCTGCTTTACCTTTAATGGTCATCGACACCTGCCTTGCCTGACCATTGCTTTTAGCTCTCACCTTAGATAAGATTTGTTTTGATTTCCTACATTTTCCCTTTAGAGCTTAAGAATGAACTTGACGGGAAGTGTGATGGACCGTACGGGTCAACTAGATCAATACCGCACTTATATGGATTCGCTGGATCTTGCTGGCAAGATGATCGAACTCCAAATCAACAAAGACAACAATTTTCCTACCCTCATCAGTATGATGAGATTGACTGCTGAAAGTATGTAACTTGACCTGCCATTTGTGAGATACTTTTCTTGATGGTATCTACTGTTAAATACTGAATTTAAATTTTTAGGTGGAGCTACTGTGAGTGGAATGAATGATAGTGACTATCCTAGTCTAAACAATCTGTCAGGTGGCCTGGCTGATCTAAAACAACTACGAAGTCAGTTCCAGTTCCCTTTGCCTCGAGAAGTTATGGAACATTTTAGTCGTATCCTTTCATTGGGTTGTAGAATATCTTACGATAAGCTCACTTCACTTAGATGACGCTTTCATAGTAATTGCCATGAAAGCTGTCTATCTATCTAGTCACCCACCTTAAAGAATTGTTGAATGCGAATTTTAATTATTTTTCTTAGCGAAGCTTCAGATATGCAATGCCACTGCATGATGGGTCTTTTTACTGACATTCATCGTGCATGGTTGACTATTGACAGCGATATCTATGTTTGGAGCTATGAACATGGGTAAGAGCAGTGTTCTGAAGTTTTCCTTCAAGTACATTTTGTTGACATTTCTAATCACTTTTTTCCCTTTAGGTCAGATGTTGCGTACTATGATGCATTGGGAGAAACAATTTTGTGTGTTGGTCTCATACGCCCTAAGCCTGGAGTTTTTAAAAGCTTTATCAGGTATCTTCTTATCCTGGCCACAACCATTGATATTGTCATTCTAGGTGTTACATTTTCTACTGCCAATGGTATGGGAAATGGTTTACTTAACCAGTCATTACCTTTATCACATCATTAGTTCATTTAAATAAGGTTTATAAAATTATCTATCTTGAATTTCTAGGACAACATGAAGAAATGCATGTGATCTTAGAACCTGTATTCAGTGTACCCACTGATGGTATTATTGCTACAACCATTGTGGGTACAGATTCTGGTCGTATTTTTATTGGAGGCCGTGATGGCAACCTCTATGAGATAGTATACCAGGTAACTGCTTCAAATTTTTCTGTGACGTGCCCTGTTGTCTCACAGACTCACAATTTCTTTCTGTGTTAATTGCAAGGCTGAAGGAGGCTGGTTTAGCAAGAGGTGCAGGAAAGTGAATCACTCAGTGGGGACATTATCATACATACTTCCCTCATTCTTAAGTGCAGCATTTGCGGAAGAAGATTCTATTTCCCAAATCGCTGTAGATGGAAGCCGTCATGTCCTTTACACATTATCTAACAAAGGCACAATTGCTGTGTTTGACATGGGATCAGATGGTCAATCAATGAGCCGCACCACAGCTTTGTCTCAGGCTTCTATTGTTCAGAATGCAATCAAAATTGTGAAGTTAGTACATAATCAGACTGCTCATTTATATCAGATTTAAAACTACTTTTTTCTTATAATCTAATTAACTATCTTTTTCTTACAGCAAAACCCTTGACAGTAACAACTTTAGACCAATTGTGAGCATTTCAGCCATCCAATCAAAAGAATCCACTCATTTAAACCTTGTGGGTGTTACTCAGACAGGAGCAAGATTATACTTTACTACTGGTTGTGTTAGTAGAGGTGTGCGACCTTATACATTGAATTTGCTCCATGTACGTCTGCCTCCGGGTTATGCTGCTAATGCACCATCTCATAGACCTGCAAAGGTTCATATGGCTACATACAACAAAGGTAATAAATTCAACACAATTTGTACTGTGCTTATCTTGCATCAGTATCTGTCTGTAAAACCTTTCTCTTCATTAACTTGATAAACCTCTTGCAGGAAACACCATACTTATCACATCAGGAGGTGGTGAATGTGACACCCTTTGGTGTTTGAGCAGTGACCCTTATCCCTTCCATCCATATTTGGTAGAAGTCCAAACAGTTCTTAATTTAAACGGTCGTGTTTGGGCTCTAGCTGAAATTGGTGGTGAACTTCCAATTGGTCCCATTGCCAATTGTCAGGCCATAGCAGATGTAGATACAACTACGACTACTCAACCTGATTCTTCTTTGGATCAACCAGACCCCCCTCTTGTTGTTCGCCAACACATAGAGCCTCCACGTAAATATGTTGTGTTGACTCCACAGGTTGGTTTACTATAATTAATTTCTTTCTTTGATTTACTTAATGTTTAAAATAACAATTTGAAATTTACTTCACCTTTTAGGGCACCGAAATATTCCATAAATTACGTCCAGTAGATATACTTCGACAGATAATGACTGAAAGAGGGGGACCTGAAAATGATGCAGTAAAAACATTCTTTGAAGTGCAATCAGAAGAACAAGCTTGCGCAACATGTCTCATTCTTGCATGTTTGGAAAGTACCCAGAATGCACAACTTTCTGAATGGGCGACCAGGGCTTTCTTTTTATATGGTGGAGAACCCAGAACTGGTGTGCCAGCTCGCCCAAACATTGCAGCCTCACCATTCCCATATTCAGTTGCTGGAAATTTCAATCCAAACGTTGTGTCAACACCTGTAGCCCACAATGCACCCCATTCATCATTTGCTGGTGTTTCTATGGGAATAAGCAATCAAGGAGCTACTGATGGTCATCTGATGTCATATTCAGCCAAACACAATGGTCTTTATTTGTACGTCAGTAGGATCTTACGCCCACTGTGGAGTCAGAAGGTGACCCAGCGAATTACTGCTGATAACAGGAAAAATTTCTTAGTTAGTGCTGTGTCAGGGGAAGATTGTGTGTGGGTCTTAAGCCATCTGCATGCACTTCGTGCTTTTCTGGACAGGAATACCCAACTAGCAATGCTCAACAGGTAATGTCTGCTTATTATCTCACACCTTTTTACCATTTATTACCATGTGGTAAATGTGGACTATTTCTTTTTTTCTAGCTCCAGCAGTCAATTCCAAACTTCACTTTCCATTAGCCGTCATGTTGACCCTCTGGAGACTCCTGGACCAAACCGAATTGGTGCTCCTCACACAGCTCTGCAAGAAGCACAGCTGGAAGAGAAGCGCTCATTGGATGCACTTAAAACTTTCCTCTCTCATACATGTGAAGTGCTTGGTTTGTGGAAGGTGTTGTCAGATCATCAATTCCACAACCTTGCTCAAGGTCTTGCCCCTGTAAGTAAACTCAAACAAATTAAATGACAGAAATTATTTATTACAATTGATTGATTGATTTTGTAATTTAGGAGGATCAGTCTCATTTATCTGTGATGACTTTCCGAGACCTCATTCTAGTTGGACAACCTCTGTGCTCTGCTCTTATTACTAGCCTCATTAACAGGTATATGATTGGTGGTTAATTATTAATATGCAACATTAAAATATGTGAATTTTGTTTATGCTGCGGTTTGAAATGCTGTAAAATTGAATGTATGTGTTTCAGCTATCTAAGTGATAATGCCTCAGTTGACTCTGTCAGTGCAAAATTGCGAGAAATTTGCCCCAAATTGTATAGGAATGAGGATGCTGCTTGCAACAAGGTATGAACTTTTTTTCCATCTTTCAGCTACATTGAAGCTGATTTACCTGGAACTGGACTTAAAAGCCACCTAAATGAAGCTTGTCCACGAATGCTGCTGTCCACTACCTTGGATCCCTCTTGAACCCTGACCTGATTCTAACATTGAAGAGATCCTTTCCTAGACATCCTTCCAATCCGCATTTCAGAAAATATCTTAATCATCTCATTCAATAAATCTCTAGTATTATTTGAATGTTTTCACAAAAAATAGCTTATCTATTTAAAAGCCAGTGCACCAATTCTATATTACTAAGTGTCATTTATGCTAGCAAGTAAGAATTTATCTGATTTTAAATTTTTATTCCTCTAATTTCTCTAGGCCAATGAAATGCTAATAAAAGCCAAATCTGAGGCAAATGTGGATGAAAAAGAAAGACTTTTACAAAGGGCTTTGCAGGTATTATTTTCAATCAATACATTTTACATTTTGAATTATGTTTCATTTTTGTGTGCTTTGCCTAACTGAGCATTCATTTATTTTTTTTTACTATTTTTTGGCAGCTTTGTAAAGAAGTTGCTCCAAATCTTAATTTAGGTGCAGCCTGTTCTAAATTTTATTCAGCTCAATGGTATGATGGTGTACTGCAGTTGTGTGTCTCATTTGCTAATAAGCTGGATCCAAAGGATGTAGCAGTACACTATTATCGTAATGGTGAACCCAATGAAGATACAGAGGGTTGTCAAGCATTCATGCACAGGTAAGGAACCGTTGCTATTTTCATTTTTACCATTACTCAAACTTGAAACCCTTCAATTGAACCAATCCATCTTTCTTACTCTATTAAGGATGGATGCGTATAAAGAACTTGTTGGGGTCTTGGATCAGCTCTATGGTCAATCTCGCACTCACAATACAAGTGTAGTCCCTTTGTCCCCTGGACCTCCTGCCATCCGTGACTCAGCTCCATCTGCTCCTATTGATTCTCAAGCTCAGGTTGTTATGTGCACTGTTCTACTCTTCTATTTATGATAATCTAAATGTAGTGACAAACCTAATACATTTGGAATGCTTTTCAGGCCAAACGATTGATTGATCTAGCTCTTCGCTGTGAGGATGAGTTATGCCATGTTGCCATCTATGAATGGATGCTGCGCCGGGGCCTGGAAGGAGAACTCCTTGCAGGAAGCAATGTTTACAGAGGGCTGGAAACCTTCCTTTCCAGAGCTGCACGATCTCGGCCGGATTCTATTGAAGTCAATGATTTGCTTTGGAAATTCCATGAGCGAAATGGTAATCATGCAGCAGCAGCTAAAATTCTCTTCCAATTGGCAAGCAAACCAAGGTGGGTGTAAAGTTTTTTGGGGATGAGGAAATCCTTGTGAAAGTACATACTATTCATAGTTGGCACCTGTTAACTTCATACTGGCGGTTTGAAATTACATTAAGATTATGTATTCCTTGAATTTGTCATTCAGATCTCTGATTCATCTTAAGCAACGGGTAGATTATTTGGCACATGCTATCATGTGCATGCGAAGTGACAAAGTGGGAGCAGCTCCAAATCTGGGAGTCTTTTTAAGGGAGCTGGAAGATCAAATGGAAGTTGCAAGAATTCAGCAGAAGGTGAAGTATTGTTTATTTGTAAATCTTTAAGGAAGGGGAGAAACACAATTCCTAACCACTTCATTATTATGCAGATTTTGGATGCTGTTTCAAACCTCCGCTCTCAGCATCCACAACCTGAAGCTGTAGAAACAGCAATTGTGAGATTAAACACATCTTTGTATGACATCACACAGGTATTTCTTTTGATGCATATTTTGTGACTTAAATGCAATCATCAAAATTCTTACACAATTTTAATTTCGACAGCTATACCAGGACTATGCTGAGCCCTTCGACCTTTGGGAATGCAAGCTGGCAATAATTCATGTGTCTGGTCACACTGACCCCACACTCATAGAGAATATTTGGCGCAATATTATTTCTACAGAAATGAATCGTCGGCACACCCAAGACCGCTTATCTGCTTTAATGGACAAAGTAAAATCCTTAGGTCAAGAATATTCTCTTGCTTCTCGGTCTTTCCCAATTGGTAAGCTAGAAACAAAGTGCCTATTAAATTGGTAATACAATTATGGAATTGCCACTTCACAAAAGTATTTCTTTTAGCTCTGCTTGTCAAAGCCCTTGAAGTTGAAGTCTGCTCTGCAAAAGGAGACCCATCAATTGTCCACTCAACTATGCTGTCAACTGGTGTTCCACTCCCCGTGCTTTTAGATGTATATGAGAAGTATGTGCAGAGAGATAAATGTCAATACCTATAATGTTTAGGATTATTTCTATCTATATTTTCTAAATGATAATTTTAATTTTTGCAGAATGATTGCTGCAAATGATCGGTGTTTCCTTGAGAAAGGCAATGACTTTCACCTTATCCAGGCAGTTAGCATCATGGTTAATAAATTTGCAAATACTCCAACCATGGTGGCTGTTTCAGAGAGGTACAGTAATTAATGAAGTTTGATTGTAGATGGCTTTCTTTTTCATTTCATTATCTAAACTTCTTTTTAATTATGTCATTTACAGACGTTCTATTGTAGCTAAATCAGGTGATGTTATCTCTATATGCCTTAATACATTATACAGCAAACCAGGCACTCAAGATCTCATTGAACAACTCAGAGGCATTCAGGCTAAGTTGAACCGTTTAGGGGGTATGTAGGGAGTATTCTAACTTTTATTATTACTGTATAATCTTCTATTTTGTTTGCTGCTGCGGTGTGCTATTATGTTGTACTGTAATTACTAGTTGAAGTTGTGTTTATTGTGATAATGAGGTGTGAATTGTAAATCTCTGATTATATCTTTTTAGAGTGTAACTGTGAGTTTGAGTCATGGGTTTTTTCACAGTAACCCAATGAATGAACTAAGATTTCTTGTACCTCAGATTACGTTTAGAGAAATTTTGATGTGTGTCTATCTGAAGGTGGTGTTTGTAGTTTCCAGATTATTGGTTCATGTCTGTTTCTTTGTCAGCAATTTGTCACTGTATTTGTTTGGTAATCATGTTATTTAGCGTAAACGTAAGACTGACTTCTATGCAGTGCATTTTGATGAATGTAAGTAGGCTTTTACTTTTAAATATATAGGGAAAAGTTAATTTAGAATTTGTAATAAGTTACCTTTTGTTCTTATACACCTGTCATTAATCAATCAAACGTCTTTGTTTCCTGTGTGCCAGAATAGATTCAGTTTAAACACAAAAGCAAAATTTAAAGTAATATCAACCATTTTTTTGTGTTTTGCTTTTTGTTTAGCATTATTCTGCACACCCATGTGAATCTGCAGAATATGATGCCTGCTTTCTATATAGTATTTTTTACAATGAATTTTTATACATCTGTTGTATTTTGTGACCCATTCAACTAGAAGGCTTGTACAGGATTTTATTTACTACTAATTTATTTTACATGACATGGTATTTCAAAACTGCCTGCATTTT
>NW_026267234.1:661316-663789 GCF_000697945.3 Frankliniella occidentalis
CCCCCCCTTCTCGCCATGGGCGCCACCCCCTGCCGTGTGCCCCTTGTGCTGCCTCCTGGGCTAGCCCGAGGGCGCCCCGGCCACGCTCCGTCCCCCGCCGCGCCACCAGACTCGCTCCTGCTTCCTCGCTGAAAGCCTTTCCGTGACTTTGTTCACGATACTTCAGTCGACGCCGTTGAACATAATGTCGACTGCATTAGGGATTGTCCAGAAAGTACGTCTGTCTTTCCTCAAATTCATACGGAAAATTGCGGGAGCTTATGGCGCCTGCGAGACGCGGGGTAGGCCACCCCGCAGTACACGCATGCACTGCAGGCAAGATGTTGCCTACCATCAGGCGCTAGTAGAGCTTGCGCTCTCGGACCCTGAAATTAGTAGGTTTGTAGGGTCCATTCCCTATATTCTGGAAGAGCGTCAATCGAAGGCTTCGGAGACAATGCCATTCAGTCATTGTGCAACTCATCAGCAGGGTGTGTTCCGGTTATAAGGGCTGTCCCAATGGTTGACCTGCTGATGTAGAGTGTCCACTCGTCCTCCCACCCTGCGTGGGGCTCCTCTCTCCAAGACAATGCTCACGCCCAGGCCTGACTCGAAGAGGTGGCCACTCTAACTTTCGAGAACCGTCCCTTCGACCACGGTGTTTATGAGCTTAACAAAAAGCTGCCAGAGTATAGGGAATAGGCCCTAACGGCGAATGACGGACGTTCTTTTCTGGATGGTCCTCTTACCAGGCAAACGAAAAAAGTTTCTCCTTCCGGCGCTTTGGCGCGGGCGCATTTAAGGGTACACACTGGTAAAACAAGTGTGCAATATTTTCACACCAAACGTGTGCAAGTTGTGATTTAGCACATTACATGGTGTTTAACTCAAGTTGCACCCGTTTTGTAAACGTTTAAATTCTGCACACCAACTGACGTATAACAAAGTTAGACACCACAAAGTGTCACTTGAACTTAAACGTCAATTGACGTGCCAAACTAAACGCCTGTTTTACTAGTGCAATATCATTTGGTCGGTGACTACCCCATCCGCGTCGCACATCCTATAAATGCTAACCCCTTTTGTAATAAAAGAAAAGGTACTCACCCCTTTTATCATGAAAGAAAAGGCGAAGACGCTGGGTACAACATTTGTGGGCTTTCCACGAGAATGTTGTGCGTGAGCAAAAGTCGGTTAGAGTCGCGCGCCAATTTAGAACTATGAATAATTTCGATCATTTTCATAAAAACAAAAATAGTGTTGGATTCTGCGTAAAATTAAAGGTACATCTGTCGTCTCTTGCGCGCGCCCATATCTTGGGCTGGAACGGAGAAAGCGTGTGCACGGCTGGCAGGCAGGCCAGCAGGAGCTTGGCCTGGCCCAGCAGGCGAGCGCCGTACAGATGCAGCCCGGCGCGCGCAGGTCCGTGCGGGTCTGTCTACCTGCCGGGCGCGCTGTACCCTCCCGTAGCCGAGCTGGGACGTGCAATGCTAGATCTTCACTTCAGAGGCAGCACTGTGAAAAATATCTTTGTAAATTTGCAACTTTTCGCGATTTGATTTACAAGTTGAGTTGAACATTTTCGAACGCGTTGGTATAGTTGCAGCAGTATTTATATATTTACAAAAGCAGTCATGCATGAACCATTCTTACTTTTACGTCAAAGAAAACTAAGCCAATTCATAATGGTTTTATAGTTGTTTTGTAGTTTTACAATGTCGATATATAAGTTTACAATTTGAGTTTGTAGCAATATGACTTCGCAACTATACAATATTATCATGGAACATTTTTCCGTACCTAAATTAATACTTTGCTCACGCTGTGCGATTACAGTTTTCTCAATTCTATTTTTAGACGAATTTTTAAAATGCTAACGCAAGCAGATAATTTTGGAGTGAATCCGAAGATCTAAGATAGAGCTGTTACGATCACCAAATATTTCGGCATACACACTAAAAGCTTATGAACATTTTTACGCATAGCTTCCTGAATTTTGTGTACGTGCTTTGCTTACGCATTTTTAATACGCCGGCATGAACAGATTTGTTCATACTGGCGTATTAAAAAATGAGTAAGCAGAGCACGTACACAGAACTCAGTAAGCTATGAATAAAAATGTTCGTAAGCAGTGTAGTGCTTTATGCAACATTAGTTCTATTTCCTGTCTCATCTCTTGGCACTTGGCATTCCAAATAGAATGTTCAGTCTTTGTGTAGGTTTGCCTTTCGTATTTGCTACAACGTCAATTATTTTCCTTTTGTGAAGTTGAAATTTATTGCATACATCGCTGCGCTTGATCAGCCTTTCACTTTCACCGGCCGGCCTCCCCTCCACCCGTGGCTCAGTGTCCTGGCCTGTCCGGGGGGTCAAAGGGACGGCCAGCTTGGCCCCGTCGGGCACCATATGGTGACCCAAATAGTGCGAAAAATTGCTCCCCAGGCGACGGCGGGGTGGTTGGATGGCTGGAGGGGGAGGAATAGAGGCCGCGGGG
>NW_026267234.1:663839-667085 GCF_000697945.3 Frankliniella occidentalis
AGAGGTGAGGAGGGGCGAGCAGAGAGGAGCCCGCCTCCTCACCTCTCGCCTGCGCGCCGGCCTGCGACAGACCGGCCCGGCCTCTCGCCGGCCTGTGGCCGAACCGCCCGGCCTCTGGCCGGCCGGCCTCCGGACCCCAAACGCAAGGCTCTGCTGTTCGGTGCGATGTATCATCTCACGGCTTCAAAGAGACAACTTGGCCGTACAAACAGTAAAACGCCAGAAATAAGTCGCACGGGTCCTACGGGTCCTACTGACGTGAAACGTGCATAGTCTAGTTTTTGACATGATTTAGTCACGAAGAGGTCAAGATGACGAGCTCTTGACGTTTGGCCGTTTTTTTCTTTAAGTACGCGTCGATTTTACCTGTCGGCGCTTGGGGCGTCGCGTCTCACTGATGACATGTCGTTTTGTTTGCTTTATGTTGTTGATATTTTGATCTCCCTATGTGCAGGTCTTAAGAGCGGGCGGATCGTCTCCCTGGAGGAAGCCGTGCGGCTGACAGGTGAGCAATAACGCGCTATGCGCCTTTGTTGTACTTTAACTGCTCTATGGCGACGCTCTGAAGCTGCAGCTGCAATGGTTCGCGGAGAGCACGGTAAGGCCTCACGGACAGTCGGTAAAAGTACTCTGGAAAAGTACTCAGAGTAGTCGGAGAATCCAACAGGATGCGATGACTTTCTAGATGACCGAGCAAAATTACTCGAGTGTTCAGCTGCCGATGAAAAAAAAATTGAGGACAAGTTTCGGATGACCCTACTTGAGCACATTTTTAGAGATATGCCAGGATTTGGAAGCGCCACGTCACGGCAGTCGGGAGTTTGGGGGAATGTGCACACACGTGTAGTGCGTACGTAAGCCCGAGGAGAAGATAAGGCTGTTACGTACACGGAAAGCGTCAGTAAACTGATTGTGTGTGAAGTCACAAGGAACGACGCTAGTGCCGAAAGATTTGGATAGGTGGGTGGGTGGATGGGTGGATGGATGGATGGATGGATGGATGGATGAATGAATGAATGAATGAATGAATGAATGAATGAATGAATGAATGAATGAATGAATGAATGAATGGATTCCCACGCCTCTGTGACAAGCGAGTCTCGAACATTGAGCACGCGTAGGTCATCGAAGACAGGTCAGGGCTAGGGATTAGAGAAATACATGTACACTTCTTGGTCCGTGGTGCACAGGCCATGGATGTTTCCACGTGAGGCTGCTGCTCGTCTCCGGATGCCTCGTGATGGCGGGCGTTCTCGAGACCGTGGTGGTCGGCTACCTGCTGCCGTCCGCGACCCTGGAGCTCGGCATGTCCGACCAGGACAAGGGCCTGCTGGCCGCGGCGAGCTACGCCGGCATCGTGCTGTCCTCGCACACGTGGGGGCTGGTCGCCGACACGCAGGGCCGCAAGCGGGCGCTGCTGTGGGCGACGCTCCTCGACGTGGTGGCCTCGCTCCTCTCCTCCATCGCGCCCAACTTCGAGGTGCTGCTCGGGCTGCGCTTCTGCTGCGGGCTCTTGTGAGTGGCTACCCTGTCCGCCTCGAGGCCGCGAGCTGCGCGAGCAGGGCCGCTAACTGAGACACCCCTCTCTGTGCAGCACGAGCGCCCCGGCCGCCCTCACCTTCGCGTACCTCGGTGAGTTCCACACGCCCGCCACGAGGAGCCGGTCCATCATCTGGATCGGGGCCTTCCCCTCCGTCGGGCTGATCCTGCTGCCCGGCGTGGCTTGGGCCGTGCTGCCGCAGTGCTGGGGCTGGGACCTGGGCTTCGTGAGTTTCGGCCCCTGGCGCCTGCTGCTGGTGCTCTGCGCGCTGCTCAGCCTCATGTCGGCGCTGATGCTGTGGCTGCTCGTGCCCGAGAGCCCCAAGTTTCTGGCCAACCGCGAGCCGGAGCGCGCCCTGGCTGTGCTCCGGAGGATGTACGCCCTCAACAAGGGTGGGTCCGGCGACCTCTATCCAGTAAGTGAGTGCTTGGTGGTTACACCTCCCAGAGGTCGCTTGGTCTCCTTACTTTACGAGGACGCCCTCTTCTTTGCATTGTGTTCTGCAGGTTGACGGGCTGATCGGCGCACCTGGCACCAAACCGACCGTGTCGACGGTGGAGCTGGGTGACAGCAAACCGACAGCCACTGCCTCTTCACTCGGCGTCGGGGGCACTCTGAGACTCATCTGGGCGCAGACTGCGCCGCTCTTTAAGCCCCCCTTCCTGTTGCACTCGACCCTCGTCTGTATCATCCAGTTCGGCAATCTAGCTAGGTATGATGCCCCCGACCTCCCTCGCCACCTCCGACCCGCTCTCTGTGACCTGCTTAGCTCACCGCCCTCCCCCTACTACTCCCTCCCGCAGTGCCAACGGCCTCCAGATCTGGCTGCCGGACATCTTCAACAAACTCGCCCAGTTCGAGAAGGAGTACCCGAGCCGGACGGCCACAATCTGCGCGGCCCAGGACGCCATCGGAAGCAGCGGGCAGGCCCCCGACCCCGCGCACCCGTTCTGCGCGCCCGTCAACGAGGCCATGTTCCGGAACAACCTCATCATTGGCGCCGTGTCGCTCGCCATGCCGCTTCTCTGCGGCCTCATCGTCAACAAAGTGGGCAAGAGGAACCTTCTCGGTGAGTGCCCCGGGCTTTCGTGCTATACTGGACGTCGTCCTCGTCCTTATCTGGCCGAGTGGAGTTACAGCGACTGCGAGTGACTCACCGGGTTTTCTAAGAACCCCACTCCGCTCGCGAGGAGACGTCAAAGGCATAGCAGGTGGGCGGTTGACCGGTGGACTGGTGGTGTCCAACCGCGGGGTACACAGTGCGTCCAACGCGGTCCAACGGACCCGGACCCAGTGCACACGCCCTCGACCTCATCCAACCGGACGCTAACCTCGCGCGCTCGTCGACGGACTGCAGGCTGAAGGCTGAAGGCTTCACTGTTAATCCGCCCGGTAGATAGGCGACTTCGACAAAGTCGCCAGCGGGTCAGACGACTTGTGTCGACTGCTGAACACCTTCTGTTCTTCCGGGTAATTACATTGTATGAGTTCATAGGCATTCCACCCACTGCCCATGCAATTTACCCGAAAGAACAGAAGGTGTCCAGCAGATAGTCGACATAAGTCGCCTAGTTTTGCGGTTCAGGCGACTTTGTCGCCTACCTGCTGGACACCCGGATTTACAGTGTAGAGCAGAGGCTGCAGGCTGCTTGATTCTCTCCTTGAGCTCGCCCCCGACCCGTCTCTCTGAGAGTTCGTCAACCGTC
>NW_026267234.1:667135-667997 GCF_000697945.3 Frankliniella occidentalis
ATTTAGTAATTCATTTATTTTACGACTACTGCCTGCTGAAGTCGCACTTCAAACAAAATTTCCCCTTAAAACAAATACAATAGAGCTTTTAAAATATACAAAAATAGTTTCTTTAGGTCAATACATATTAGGAGGAGATATGCCAAGGTATGAAAGGGTTATTCGAATTTTTAGTCCTCCTAGGCTCTTGAGTGCTGTTGTGAAGGCACTAAAGTTTAGAAATGTTAGTCGAGAGTTCATAAAAATGTTCCAAAAAATTTGGAACATTCTCAAGAGTTTGGAAAATTATACTTGCGACCTGTTCGGATTTTAAATTTTCCAAACTGTTCGGGGTGCAAATTTTCCAGTTAGTAGTTTGGAAATTTCCAACAAAACTTTTTACAGTGCGGTCGCACCGCGGTAGCAGATTTGCATTCGTCTAAGTTACCACTTTCTCCTTCCATCCGTCGATTTCCGCAGTAGTTACTTTTGGACAAAGTTAAGCGAGAAACGGACCAGATTTTAACAAGTTTGGAGACGGGTGGCGGGACGCGCTGCGATACGAACATAGGAGTGCAAAGTGGGGTAATCATTGATCTCCCGGGTGATAACGGCGTGGCATAATACGGACATATTTATAATGCCGGTCAAACCAACCGGAGGCTCATTTTTCGCTTAACTTTGTCCAAGCACTCGCACAAACTGCCCGGAGCCTGAGCTGCCCACCCCAGGGTCCCAGGGCTCGTGCCACGTGCCACCCTCCCACGGAGAACAGTTCGAAAGTTAGCCCAGTTCTCAACCACTTTTATCAAAAATCGATCGGGACCGCTTTTTTTGTTTCAAATATAGTTCATAGGTGGCGTGCATAAATTACGTTGTTGGG
>NW_026267234.1:668047-674855 GCF_000697945.3 Frankliniella occidentalis
CCCCCCCCCGCCACCACCACCACCACCGACCGCCAAGCGCCGCCACGAGCCGTGCCGTGCCTCTCGATCTGGGCAGTCGTGGTTAATTATCAATGTCAGCGTAAAAGCGCTCACGAGGGACGCCAGGGAAAGGGGTGGATGATGAAAATGGCCGTTGACGCTGTCGCCCTTTTAACTAGTGTGGGCTTGCTTCCGCGGGGTTCGCCGCTGCGGGTGACCCGGCCCTGGGACAGCCAATCTGGAGCTCCTGATTGGGTCTAAGCGCGGGCCATCGGGTCATCGGTGTGCGGGCCGAGAGCCTGACGGGCGGAGCGGCCCTTGCAGAGCTGACGGGTCCGCTCCTGATTGGGATTGCTGAGGGGCTGGCGCCCCCCACTCCACCCTCGTTTGCAGGTAGTTGGGCGATCAGGTGACACGTCTCTCTTTTTCTTTCTCTCCCCCACCCCCTCCCAATTTTCCCCCAGCTTCCCGCTCTGGCTCTCATCCCCCCTCCCACTTACTGCGTCCCCACCCCTTCTGCCCCCAACGTCCCTCGTATCCCGCAGGACCTACACAACACACGGCCACACCAGCAGCCGCCACCGGCCCCACCACCCCACCTCCCTCGTGCCACCACACACTTTATCAAAGTGGATATATATTGTGACCTCTGAGCCCCGTGCGAACTAACCGCGTTACGTGGGAGAAAATGAAGCGCAGGGCTTGCGCTGGGGGGCGGAGGGTCGGGTGGGGACAGGGCTGAGGGGTGGGCTGAGCCTCCGCAGTGCAGTGCAAGCGCAGCAGCAGCCGCCCTGCTGCAGCTTGTGCTCGCCGCCGCGCCGCCCGCACCGGAGCGCCTGCGGAACGGCCGGGTAGGCAACCCGCCCGCGGCCATGCTCGACGGGACTGCCTACCCTCCGCTCGCGCAGGCGCTCCGCCCCATCGGGCGCGCTGGCGCAGGCACTGCAGCCGCAACCTCCCCTCGCTCCTGTAGCTGTCATCCTCCTGTCTTCCGGTCCAGTCTCCATGCTATGGGGCCGGGCCCCGCCACGAGCCCCGCCACGAGCCCCGCCACGAGCCCCGCCACGAGCCCCGCCACGAGCCCCGCCAACTTCCCAGACTGCCTTTCGGGGCCGCGTCGATACGCCGGCTGTGCTCGGGCCCGACAAGCCCGGCGCCAGCGAGACTACCACTCAGAGTTGGAAACTGTATAGTTGTGATGGGAGCGGGGCCGGGGCTTGATTGTACACCGGGCGACGTACCGCAGGCACGTCCCCGGCCCAACCAGCTACCCTGCTGTCAGAGTCAGGGCCGACGTTCGGAAATACACGACGTCACCCTGGCGGAGCAGAAACCCGGAAAGGAGGCTTCAGAGACACCCCGCGGCCATGCCCTTGCACCGCCCTGCAGCTACCCGCGGGCTGTCTCCGGGCAGGCAGCCTCTTTACGACCAGTCGCAGTCGCATGCATGTTCTCCGTCTCTGTCTGCTTCACCCCCCCCCCCCTCCGTAGAAGTCCACGGGGATGCGGCGACCAGCGGGAGGGGTGGGCGCGGGGGGCAACGGGCAACGTCCACCCCTGCTGATGCGCCCTCTGCCCCGCTTCCACCAACGGCGGGGGTAGGGGAGGCACAACCATAGAGTGAGAGAGAAGGAGTGTCGGGGGGAGAGAGAACATCTCACCCCCCGGACGCAAGCCCTCTCCGCTGGGCGCGCCGCGCGGTTCCCCAGCCCCGCTCCGCGCTGCCGGCCGGGTAGTTCCCGCCAGTCCACACAGAGCGCAGCACACGCCGCAGCCGCGCGGTCCCAGCGCGAGTCTCGGGCAGCCCACCACACGGGCGGACGGTACGGTTTAGGCCCGTCCCGACCCGACACGGCGCTCGGCTCGAGTTCGGGTCCGACCCGAAGTGGAGTCGGCGTGTCGGCGGCTTGCCTCCCGCCTCCCGTCTCGGCAAAAACCTGTGCGCGCAACAACTCTTCGGCACGACACGCGTGCCCGCCGCCCCCAGCTTCCGTGTCGCGAGCCGTGCGCTGCCAGGCACGACAGGCACGGCAGGCACGCTGAGCGTAAGGCCGCCGCGCTGATACTACGCCCGGCGCCCCCGTGTGTGAGTGTGTGTGTGTTTTGTTGTTGTTGTCGCCGCTGTCAGCTGACGCCCCCTCCCCTTCCCCTCCCGCGCCTCAGTGCGCATCGCGCCTAGACGGGACGGGTTAGACACTAGCAGCCGGCTCGTCGCTACGCCAGGCCACGCTACGCCACACCACACCGTCGCCCGCTGCCGCCTTTGCCTGCCGCCTACGGAGAGACGGACATCACATCAGTACAGCCAACCTTGGCCTTGCGCGTGGAGCGGACTGGTGCGGTTCAGCATCGCAGCCCGCGGACCTGGCCGTGCCGGCCGTGCCCTCGCCTGTTGACACCTCGCCCGGGTCCAGGGCCACGCGCCCGCCCCCCAGTGTGGCGAGCCGAGCGCTCGTGTTGGCAGGCCTTCACGTCAAACAGACTCGTCGCTGACCAGTGATCGTTTTGTCTGAACCGCCTGACCCATTGGTCGCCCGTCAGCTCGGACTTTCCTGTGACCGCAGTGATTGTGTGTTGGCAGCACTGACTGTCAAACAGACATGACTGTTTGCCGGTGATCGTGTAGGCAGAACTGCCTGTCAAACAGACGCCTCTGTAAGGTGGCTTCGTCGCCTCTGCCTGGTCCGGGCGGACGTCACGGCCGGAAAAGCCATCCTGTGTCCAGCGAATCCCCGTGCGTCCCTCCAATTTGCGCGCGCGTGTGTGTTTGTGTCGCGAAGGGCGTCCTCTGCTCGGCATGCAATTGGATGAATAGCGGCCACGTGATGGAGGCCCCCCTGGCGGTCGCCGAGGCCTCGGGGACCGAGACGAGGGCCGCGGCCTCCGCGGCCGCGGCCTCCGCGGCGACCTCCGAGTCCCTGCACGCCGCCGCGCCGTGCATCAGCGTCATCACAACGGCCCCCCGCTGCCCGCGGCCGACTGACGGCGCACAGGACCATGCGGAACCGGCCAGCTCGGGGAAGTGCCGGCCGGCGGCCACGGCTGCGACGGAGTGCTCAACGGCGTCAACGGCCGCCGCGCCCGGGACAAGCAACGTGCCGGTGACTTCCTCGACGACGTCGTCGGCACCCTCTTCCTCGGCGGCCGCCAGCGACGGCAACTACTGGTTCGCCCGACCCGCAGTCGCCGCCTCACACCCGCCCGCGACGTCGTCCGCCGCCCTGGAGGCCGCTTCAAGCGCCGCTTCCTTCGCCTCGCGCGCAATCGCCCAGGGCGTTATCGGGCCCCTCGCCCGGACCAAGCCCGTCATCGTCGCCATGGAGACCGTGACTCACGAGCTGACTTACGGTGAGTAGTGGCCGACATCATGCATCCCCTTAGCGTCCTCGCCTCGCGCACCTGCGCGGCGCAGTGGACAGTAGGAGCCGGTCGCGCGCCAGCACGGTTGGACCGGAATAGCCCCACGGGCAACGAGCCGCTGGTCCACCTCGGCTCGCCTTGGCCCCACCCACGGCGATGGTGGAGCTGCAGGGTGCGGGGCGGGTGGAGCCTTTCATGGGCAGCCCTAAGATCGGATGCAGCCAGATCAACTAGTTGCTGTACGCTAGCTTGCTTAATTTGAAGAGTACTTAATAACTATATCAGGATCACGTGGCACAATTTTGCCGCGCTGCCATAGTAATACGCTGCCAGCCAAGCTGTTACGCAAAGTTAAGCTGTCCGGGTCGTCAGCAGGGCCACGGCCCGGCCAGAGCTTAATCACCTGACCTGCAAGAGAGAGAGGAGGAGGGTTGGGGGGCAGAGAGTAAAGCGGGCATGGATTAGGGGTGGCTGTCGCACGTGCAGTCATCGCGAGGGTTGCGAGGAAGGGAAGAATGAAGCGTTGGAAAAGAAAGGAAAAAGAGGACTAGGTGGAGGGGAGAGACCAGGAAACAGCAAGTGAGTACGAGGGGGAGGGAGAGGTGTACGAGGGCGCCGGAGTTGAGAGGGGTGGGGTAAGAGTGTAAACTCGAAGAGTACTGTGCTGTGCTCGGCAATACGGCTGAGCCCAGCCTTATGGACTTGAAAAGAGGGGACAAGGGGTAGGGAAAAAGGGGGTGGGGGTGATTCCAAGGCCGAGAAATTACCGGAGTGCCCGAGGCGGCGTGGGTCAACTTAGAATAACAATGGTTAGGGATGGGCGAAGGGGTGCGGCGAGCAGGACGCGCACGCGCACTTCCGCAGATCGAAAAGCTCCGAGGGCGAAGGCGAAGTCGAAACCTTCAAATTGGAAAGTCGAAACATGATTCGGTGCTTTCACTGCCAGCGCGAGCGCCAGCGCTGCAGTTTCGACACACCTGATGCAGTGCGGGGGCCGTGTTTCGGGGGGTCGGTGCCTGACGGTTGCGAACAGGTGGCCATTCCTCGCTATCCGCGGCCAGCACGCTTGCCCCGGCGCCGCCTAGCGCCCCCACCCCTCTCCTTCTCCCTCTCGGTCCTCCTTACGGCACATCACGCACGTTACCGAGTCGCCTCCCGCAGGTTGTCCATTGTCTGCGTTTTGCCCTTCGCTGGTATTTCTACCATCTCGGAACAACGTCGCGCTGAGCTGGCTGAGTTCCGTGGAGGAGCGTTGCCGTCGGAACGGAAGGGGGGAGAGAGAAGGGGTGGGGGGTGCGGGCTGTGAGGTGCTGGCAGAATCTTATCACAACATGTGCCTGGCGCGCGCCCCGCCGCCGCCGCCGCGGCCCGCCGTGCCTTCCCCTACGGCGGCGGCGTGCACAGCACAATGATCGATAAGTACTGCTGCTGCTCAGCCCGCTCAGCAGCCACTGCGACCCTATGGCACGGCCGTTTGGCGCCGCTCTTCGAAACATTCCTGTCACCTCCCCTCCTCCCTCCCTCCACCGGTCCCCTGCTCTTTCCATTAATCACATTCTTTCCCGGGCCCCGTCTTAATGTTTCAGCATCATTCCTTCCAGTCGCCGCCCCCTCCGCCCCAGCCCCCCGGCAGACACCACCGACCCGAACCCCACCCCCCACTCCCTTTCACTAGGCCAACCTCCCTCACAGTTCCCCTCCCGACTCACCTCTTTACCCCCACTCCCAACCCCAACCTGCTAATCACATCTCGCTCCCAAGACACACAGTGAAACATGCGTCTTACTCTGGCTACTCTGCCTTGTGTCCTGTGTCCACTACGAACGAATTTTTCTGCACTGTGAGGAGAGACGGGGAGACCAGAGAAAATGCCGAGTTCGGGCGTGACTTTGTTCTGCGGTAGTCGTCGATGAAATGGTTTTGCTCTCGTCTGATTTCCCTGTCGCCCCTCCCCCCCCCCCTCTCGAGCAGCCGTCACATCGGCCTCCTTTGAGAGCGCCGTTTCATTTGGCCGCCGTCACGTTGGCGTTCTCCTGGGGAGTATGATGTGTACTCGGCTCGACGCGGCAGCGCGGCGGTGCAGGGTGGCAGGGTGGACGGTGGCGGACGCGGGGCCCCTGCTGCCCCCTCCTGCCGCTCCTTTGAACCTCGCCACAGCAGCCTTCTCGGGGGCGGGAGCAGGGGCGGGAGCAGGGGCTGGGGGTGGTAGAGAAGCGCTAGCCAGGTGGATGATATACGATGAGCAACATGGAAGAACGGAGCAGAGTGGGAGCGACAAAGTGGGCAGAGTGAACCCCCCTTCCCTCCCTCCCCCCGATCTGCAATCCATTCCAGCTCGATTTCACACCTTGCCGCTCTTCCTCGACCGTAAATTTTGCCGCTGGTGCTTAGCGTCTGCTGCTGTGCCCCCCCCCCCGGAAAGACACTTTTCTTTCCTTTCCTTCCTCTTTACCCGTGCGCCCTGCTGCTCCACGTCGAACGCGATTTGTCATATTTCGGCTCGTCGCCTGCTGCCCTGCGGCCGCCTGCGCTAAGAGTTCCGTCCTAGCGCCCTTTTCCGCAGTGTTTTTAGACTGGTTTTGGGAGTCGCGGATCCGCCCATCGAAAATTTTTCGGAAGATTGTTTTAAAGTCTCGAAGAGCTCGGCGCGACAAGTTCGGTCTCCGCGCCGTCCTGTACAAAGTGCCCCTCCCCCCTTTTCCTCTCTCTCCCGTTCCCAGCCAGTCCACTGATAAGATTTGAAGACCGTTGCCTTCTTGGCCGTTGCCGACGAGGGTCTGAAGGAACCGTCGATATTCGTTGAGTTTTCGCTTTATGTCGCTAATCGCCCCCTTTTGTGTGTGCAGATATCCGGCTTTGTCCGCGTAGTAACCACGTTTTCACGCGCTTTTGCCGGCAGTTATTTAAAGCAAAAGTTTTCATCCATGTTCGCTGCTCTGAAGTCCGTGCGATTGCAAGGGACCACTTATCTACTGTTAAATACTGTGCGGATCATGATGAAGTAAGGGCTGGCCAGCCGACCAGCAAAGAAAGAGTCGAGGTCCAGCTTCAATAGAAACACTGACACGAGCAAACAACAAATTAGATGCTAGAACCACCATTCGAATTTTGATGAAGTCGTCATCTCAGACAACCTCATGTTTACGTTTATGAGATCCGTGGTTCCATAAATGAAAGAGATGAAAGATAGAACCGCATAGTTAAAATTTCGCTGAATTCGTCATCTGAGACCGCCGGTAGTGCTGCTTCCCATTTAAGGGCCATGGTTTAAATTTCTAATTTAGGTACCTCTTCTTCGGGCAGAGACCGCCGATGGGCCTACCTCTATCAGCTATCGCAACTTCCAACCCCTGCGTAAAGTCCAAATCACGTTCACGACCACCCGTTGTGGACCCGCGTCAGGTTTTAGTAGACGTCCTCCAACTGGCTGCTGTTGTCGTGCACGCCC
>NW_026267234.1:677429-683900 GCF_000697945.3 Frankliniella occidentalis
GGGGCGGGTCTCCTGTACCGCAATAGCAATCGTAATGTACGTTGCGTCACGAAGTGACTTCGGCGCGGCGAGGCGGGGGCTCGGGTCCGCTCGTTCGGGTCCCCCCCGCCCCTGTATGTAGGCCATGCAGCCGACTCGCCATCGCCGACCTTGGTCTTGGCCGTGACGGCGGCGCCCCCTGTGCGGCCGCCGGCCGAAACGAGAATCGCGGAGACAGCGCTGGTCGGCGGTGCTGGTTGCGCCGGCCGCCGCTAGAGCGCGCCGCCGTGGAGGACCGTGGAGGGGCCTAAACGCCAGCGAGGGGAATGTGTTGCAGAAGGAGGCTCGGTCCCGGCCGGCCGGGCGCGGCTCGCCAGGGGAAATAGACGGCGAGTGAAAGGTGTTATCTGTCCAGTCCGGTCGGCTCCGGTCGCTCCGGGCCCCGCCGGCCGGGCCGTCTAGACGGCTAATGCCATGCACCACGGTTATGTTCTCGCTGCGGACCTGCGCGGCGCGGCACGGCGTGGCACCCATCCGTCGTTCGAATTCGATAATCCTTGACCGTCCGGTCCCGAGTCCGACTTCGCCTCCGGTTCCGGGGAAAGACGCGCGAGCCAGAGGGAATACCCCACACCCGTGCTCTACGGGGAAGTGGACCGAGGGGTTTTCCTGCCCCCCCCCCCCTCACGAAACTCCCCGCGCCCGGAGGATCGACTCCGCGTGGGGCTTTTGCGTTTGCTTTTGTATGGGCTGGAATGTAAGACCTGGAATGAACTACCATCGCACAATGTTATCTCAGCAATAGCAATGTTACTCTATAAATATGTAATACCATGTCGTGTATGGTTTCTTGAGGTAATAATATGATCGGCGATTGAAAGTGAAACGGCTACCGCAATTCTTCTTTATTACTTTGTCCTGTGTGGCGTGTAGCGTGTCGGGGCGAGGCGCAATGAGCTGGTGCGGCGTTTGTGTTGAAATAAGCCGCTGCTCTCGCCCTGCCTGTTGTACATTGTGCGACGGGTGGCAGTTTCCACTACACCCCGGTTGTTACCACCACTGCGTCCGGAAGAGAGAGGGAAAAGAGAGGGAGCGAGCGAGAGAGAGAGAGAGAGGTGTACTTTCTCGTTCACCTCTCATCCAGCCCAAGCTCTCAGCCCCCGCGCCCCGCCTGATCTGGTCACTCTTTTTTGCGCTCTCTTTCTTTACTTTATTTTCTCAGTTTTCCACGTTTACCATCTCGTTCTCTTGCACGCCACGTCAGGCGAACACCTGCACCGCAGATAAAAGTCAGAAAAATGTACATGGTACTACCCGCCGAAACAGCTTGATTTTCTAGTACCTGTTTTTCAGATTCAGGTGCCCAAATATGGCAAGTTTCAGGTGTTTCTTTGGGCGCTTTTGGCCATATTCGAGTAGCTTGTAGCTTACACTGAAGAAGCCCTAACGAGACCCCCAGCGTGGTCATAGGTAAACTAGCCTGAATCTGAAAAAATGCACTGGTAAAACAAAGGTAGGACATCCTACCTTTAAAAGGCGTTAAAGCTCCAAAGGCATTAAAATTTATGTTTTTTCTAAATATTTCTTTCCCATGGAACAAAATTGGATTCTGAAACCTATTTTCGTAATGTACGCGAAATTCCGCGTCAAACGAGCCTATATATGATGGGGTTCTGTTCAAAAATGGCATAGATTGATTTCATTTTTTGTACTTTTTGACTTGCTTTTCATTTGCTGACCGCTTATCTGAACCCTATCACATGTAGGCTCGTTTGGCGCGGAATTTTGCGAGCAATGCGATAATGAATCTCAAAATGTGATTGGTTTGCTCTTACAGAAAATATTTTGAAGAAACTGAAAATATACTCTTTAGCACCCCTAAAACGAGTTCAACACCCCTGGAAAGGTAGGATATCACACCTTTGTTTTTCCAGTGTGGGACTAGAAAATCAGGTAATCGGTTTCAACAATTAATTATTGCACATAAAGAAGCAATAAAAATACGAAGCTTTGCTCAGCTCACAACACAGTGGCGTTTGTTTAAATTACGGATAACTTCTTTCAATGGACCTAAGGGAGAATTACCACAATAACTGAACATACTGCTCATCACACATTGTAGTTTGTTCTTGCACCTTGCATTGCAACCATCACCACGACAAGAAGTACTATTATTAACGAGGCACAGAGGCAAGGCTCGGCTTACAGTATGCACTGTCATTCATTCCATATCTTCCTTTTTGTCCTCGTTTCGAATGTTAATTCATGGGGATGGGGATGGGCCCGCTCCGCAACCACGCCCACTGCAATTCCGTGACTCCATCACAAAGCGTTCTTTAGAGTCTGTCGCATTTAACGACACCTAGGTCAAAGGTGTGACAAAATCATTCCTGTTCAACACAACTTTTGTGTTTTTAGGGAGTCCCCAACACTGTTTCTACCAGGAGGAAAGGTTTCCGCCCCCTCCCCACCCGTCCTTCCCCCCTTTTAAATCACCCACAAAGTAGTGAATTGCGCATCGGTACCGGCTTAAACTTGCAAACTGAATACAACAAAAGTAAGTTTCCTCTGGGGAGCCTCTGGGCCTGGTGGGGGTGGGGGGTGGTTCCAGCTGGATGCTCCAGCCCGTGGCAGAGGGGGCCCGCGTGGGAGCCCTTTCGAATGCCTTTCGATGTGGAGCGGAGTGGAGGGGAGGGGGTGGGCGGTCGGTCCAACCCCGGTATGTACTACCCACCCCGCCGGAGCCCCCCGCCCGGTACCACCGGCACGTGGCGCGCACGCGTTCAGGGAGCTGCTTCCGTCAGGGGTGGGCGTTGTGTGAGGAGGCGTAGAGTCGAGCGCGCAGGGCGCGGGTGCTAAGGTCAGAGGCGAGCCGCCCACGGCTGCTGCTGCTGTGACCGTGTCACCACCCCTGCCCCCTGCCTAGTTTTTTGTCCACCCAATTAGCGCAACAGCTCGCCCGAGGTGTCCGTCCGAGGAGGAGGGGCACCACCCGCGCGTTTTCTTGCAGAGACCGGCGGCGGCGCGGTGGTCTTGACGTCGTCGCCAGCGAGGTGTCGTCGTGTCCTGAGCGCGTGCCGAGAAGGTCGGCGGTGGTTCTTTATCTAGCCGCGATCGGGGTGCTGGAGACGCAGGCCGCGACGGCGGGGACGCTGACGGTCCGGCCTCTGGCCTCCTTGTTCGTCGTGGGAGTGCAGTCGCGGGGAGCAGCGCTGACCGACCAGGAATCTTACGTAAATTGCCTCCCCGTGCTGCTGCCGCACGCCGCCGCGCTGCCTCCGACCTCCCTTACTGGTTTCACCTTGTCCGCCCGGGGCGCCCGCGCGGGGCCCGGGACTAAACGGGCTGATGCATTAAGATCAGATGGTCGCCACTGATCGGCGCAGCCCCAAGAAGTGGGTCACTGACCACTGGGCTCAAGTCGAAGGGGGTGGTGACTGACGAGGCCTCTGATTACTGCTCGAGCTCGGGTGTCTCTGTGGTAGGGAGAAAATGCAGGTGAAAGACCGTAGACGAAGAACGGATGACGAAATCATTCACTCGATGTTGCACGTTGTGTGTTGCTTTTTGCACTCTAGAAATAATTAATAACTGACTTATGAATAATCAATTACTGAACTTCCACCGTGAAAAAGGGGGTGTCACATAGGTGCAGGCCAAAATAGTTTGTTTTGCGCAATCTTGCAACACAGTAAATTTTTCAGTGTGCAAAAACTTTTCTTTGTTTGCTGGGTTCTACTTCTAGAAGTGCGTGTTAGTTGATTGAAAGCCGCACAATTTTATTTTTAGTGTAAACGCGGGGATCTAAACAGCGCGGCGAAACTCGGCCATAACCAAGCGAAACGGAGAGAAACCGAACGGCGGAGGAGGGGAACGGGACAGAGCAGGAGCGGGGCGGGACAGGTCGGAGGAAAGGGGAGGGGGGGGGGGAGTGACAAAGTCTGCGGTGGTCACCCACCGTTTCAATTGACACTACATAACTACCAGCTTGCTGGGTCTGCGCGCGGCCGCGGGGCTCGTGTCTCGCGACCGCCTGCTGAAGCTGCTGAAGCGGAGCGGTCAGCTGAAGCTGAAGCGCTCAACTGGAGCGTTCGCGATGAAGCGGCCTCTTCTGAAGCGGGTCGCGGCGAGGTAATTGGCATAGTCACTTCCTCTGCCGAGTCGCCATTTTGTTGCGTTAGGCGAGTTAAGCTCCGATTGTCCTCCCAAAACTTTTAATAGTTTTAATTAAAGATGATTTGGTTTTTGCGGAGCGTCCATCCCTAGGAGTCTCCTCGCAGTGTCCCGCGAATCCCAATCCCTGTGTCGCTCTCAGCTCATCGAGATTCGAGATCCCCGCAGCCTCTTCTCTCAGCCCACGTCGCCCTTGGACGGCCCCTCGAAGTAGCGCAACAGTAGAGACGCGGTTGCGCATCTCGCTTCTACTTTGCGGGACCGCAAAACTCCCCTCCACGTCTCTCGAACGTCGCCCCGCTCCCCCTCCCCCCTCTCTCCATCGCCTGGAGCATCTCAGCGAGGTACCGTTTCCGCGCCCGCTGCCCCTCCCCTCCTAGGTACCTAACAGGTACGAGGGTACCCCTACCCGCGCCGCGCCGCCGCCGCGGCGGCTTCGCGGTCAACTGAGCCTAACCCAGTCCAACTTCCGTTGCCGGCGGCGGTTCGAGGAGACGCCGCGAGAGCGCGCGCGCGCCGCTTCCCGCGCTGGTACCCGAGGGTACCCGAGGGTAGCGGCAGGGGTACCTACCCGCTGGCGCCCCCTCCCCCTTTGCTCTCTTCACTTTCGCGGGACGCTCGGCACGGCGTCCGCGTCCGCCCTTTTGTTATTATCATTTTATAATGAAGTAGCCGGGGAGTCATGTCGGCGCGCTGCGATAACTCCGATAATCCATCGGTTCTTCGCCGTCGCGCTGGTTCACTCTCGACTGAACCCTTTCCTGCTCCTCTGCACTCCATGAGCAGCACCTCTACAGGCGGAGGGCCGATTCTATGGCTAGCCTTCGTACCTGGTGTTTATTTGAATGCGCTCTAGTGTTGCGGATTTGCCTAGGGTGGGTCGTTCATAAATTACTTCACGCACCCTTAAGGGGGGGAGGGGTTCGGTGTTAGCGTGACCAAATGTGACGATGGGGGGGGGGGGGGGGGGGGGGTGGGGGTCGGGGGGGTGGGGGGGGGGGGGGGGGGGGGGGGGGGGTAGAGGCTTGTGACGTGACGTCACGCGTTTCGTTAATTTGCATTTTCAGTTAAAAATACACTAATTTTACCCTGTCATAAGACATTATTTACCAGCTCCCCAAATTGATATGATGATGAACTAGGAAAGAATCTCAGTTCCACTAAAATTATTGATGTTGGTGCCGTTTGAAAACAAGTAACAGTGGATCCTATACATCTCTTTTCTTCTGGTATGAGATTTTCTTTGATGAATAGGTAGTAGTTACTTTGTCGTACCACAATGATTTCTTTGTTTTGGAACGAGAAAGAGTTGATGGTCTGCTCTTGTTTACCTACAATGCTGGAATCAAACAAATTAACCAGAAATTTGTTGTTTCCATACAACAATTTTTTTACAGTGTACCATCGCAGCTCTTAGGAGCGACATAAGCGTTGAAAGAATGACAGACCGGCTGGTAAGGGACCACAAACACGAGCACACGCGAGAAACAAGGTCTAAAAATGGTTAATTAATTACAAAACTATTACCCAGTGAGAAATGAGTCTTCTTCAACGTCAATTCGATAACGATTTCACGTCGAAACAGTCGAATAAACGCCATTTTGTCCACATCTTTTCGATAATTCGACGTCAATAGACCCTATTCAGTCTCGGCTCCAGGAAAAGAAAACAGGAATCTCGACCGGAACCAGTACCTTTACCCTGCCATTTCTTCGCGAGAAAACTTGCTATAAAAATTATCAGAAACATTGTGTATGGTGCTTCTATCTTCCAAAGCCATTTAAACGTTAAAATTGCGTTATTTTTCGTAACTGGTTCCGGTAAGGATTCCTGTCTTCTCTTTTAGCCGAGACCGAATAGGGTCTATTCCACGTTGAATCCACAGCTATAATGTCTAACCTACTACTGCTAATGTTTGTTTTTGGTCCACGTTAGTTTAAGTTTACCCGCCCTGTCGCGAGCCCTGGCGACTCCACACACTGTTGGCGTTCGATTGGCCTCCCCGCTACACGAGGCTGGTTAGGTTGGCGTGCGCCGTGCGCAGCTTCTGCAGCATTCTTGCGTTTGCTCCAAACTTGATTGTGTGTGACGGGCAGCACTGCCAGAGCTTTGACTGACGGATGTCAGAGAGAGACCATACCATCATAGCCAGCACTCGATGATTATGATCATCCCTATAGCGCATCGGTGCATCTTTGAGCCCTGAGCAGGCGCGGATGAAGGGGGGAGGGGCGATCGCCTTCCCTGTCGTCTCTAGAGAGCCGCCTGAAAGGTAGGCAATTTGCCCCACAAAAACCCTGTATGTAGGCAACCAACAGT
>NW_026267234.1:684430-686035 GCF_000697945.3 Frankliniella occidentalis
AGAGAGAGAGAGAGAGAGAGAGAGAGAGAGAGAGAGAGAGAGAGAGAGAGAGGAAAAGCCGCCTGTGCGGCGAGAGCGCTTCTGGAAACAGGGTGGACTCAAGGGAGTGGCCAAGAGTCACCCTTAACTGTTCTGGGTTGGTCGCACCCAAAAAACTGAGTTCTTGGACAAAGTACATTGTAGTTGATCCTTTATTTTTAAAGTACGCACGTGTACTTCAAAAACATTCACAAACTACAATTATTATCTGGTGCAAGAACTCCGTTTTTTGGCTTGCGTCTTACGTCTTACCCCTTTCCCATTCCCCAGTTGACCTCGTGCACCACCTTCCCTTGGTGATCATGCAGCAGGGTCAAAATTTGTGAAATCACAGGGTTTGAACCGTCATGTCCACCTTGGTGAGCAACCTTCTCAGGGTTTGTTACCCATGAGGGACTACCTTCGGAACCGTTCTTACAACTTCCAAAACCCGCCGCGTTTCGGAGATATGAAACAATCAAGTTTTTCGGAAATTTCGTGCAGCGTTATCTTCTAAATGCCGCTAGAGGGCCAAATTTTGATCAAATCTCAAAAACTAGGGTACCGTTGGAAAGAGGACGAAAAAAGGAACACGAAAATTATTTTTGCCGAATTTTTTGGTCAACTTTTATTTTTGACCTGTAAAAGTAAATATTTTGAATCAGAATTTCGAAATGAACATGATTACGGATTTTGACCGCTCCGGTCTCTAAAAATAGCTTAGACCATCAAGAAAACGAAACGCATGTCGACAAAAAGTATTTTGTTTCGTTTGGGAGAACCAGCGTTTCTCCCGGACCTCTGCAGGCCCAATTTGTAGCGTTTTCGGCCTTTCTGATGGCTTCAGGCCCCTTCCCTGCACCCACACCCACGGTGACGGACCCTGAAGGCTCTTCGGGCACTCCAAGAGCACAGCGACGAGTTTTAGAAACCGGCGCCGACACCACCAGCCGTTTTTGGGGGCGACAGTAGCGCTCTAGTGGCGGACTTCGGAAACAACATCAAGTTTCGTAGTACTTCAGAGGCCGGGGCAGGGGAGGGGAAGGGTTAGGAGTTTGTTTTCATAAAACTGCCAACATCGTGTTGATATTTTGAAAATTGAACGTTTGTCCGTAGGGCAGACTAATGGTGGATTTAGTTTCGTGGCGAAGCGCTTCATGAGGCGCCTCATGAGGCGCCTCACCTCACTGCTATTGGCCGCGGCCGCAAGCTCAGTCATCACGGCTGTGATAGGCTGACAAGGGAACCCCGCCAAGTGTAAATTCCCGATTTTCATTCTACTTTGGGAAATTGTTGGTCTAAATATGTCATCGAAGGACACATCAAAGATTTTTGCTTAAATTCATATTTAGGGGTCATTTTGGGTATTTGTTCAAAAAGCTGCTATTTCAATTATTTTTTATAACTTTCAAGAATGCTTCCTCAGGGGTAACTCGTCAAATTGCGGCCCTTTGGGCGAAAATTTCGTCCGTTTTGCTCTATCTGAAGCCGTTCAGGCGCTACCGCCACGTTTAGGAGGGGAAATGTACGGCAATCACTAGGGCTTCAGAGCAGCGGCTGTAAAAAGCAGTCCCACAAAAAATGTTA
>NW_026267234.1:690310-693079 GCF_000697945.3 Frankliniella occidentalis
CCACCTGGTCCTTCCCCACCCCGCCGCCCGGCGCGCCCGGCCCGCCGCCGCCGTGCAACCAGAGAGCGCCAGGGCGAAAACGTGTCGCGCAAACTGTAGCTGCAACTTGCGTGATTCCAAGTTCAGTTACTTTCTGAATTCCGTATGGAAGGGACAGTCGGTTTGATTCTGAATGTATGGCGAAGTCCAGAAACAGTTGTTTTGGTGCTTTTCACAGTCACAGCCTTGCACCCTTGGTAGCATATTGTATGATTTTGGAGATTAAGTGCCTTAACCTCGGCCTTAACTCTTAAAACCACTTCGTTTTTCAGGGAAATGATAATAATTGGACGCAGGGACTGCGCTGATGTACATGCGCTATGATGCAGCACACCATACCGGGTCGCAAGAGTACCAACACGACCCACTTTGTAACAGCGGAGAAGTGGGCCAAGGTTAGCGTAGCTGCCGGGGGCGGGGGCGGGAGGGGCGTGAGCCACGTGGGCCCTTCCCCATCCCACCCTCTGGTGTCCACCTCCCCATATCACCCCGCCCGCCCGAGGTCGGAGTTGGGGATGTAAGAAAGAAAATCCTTTGTACTTTATGGTTGTCCTTTGGGGGATGTTTTCCTTTCCATTCCTATATATACACACACCTTCTTCCTCCACCCGGGCTTCTTCTTCTTCTTCTTCTTCTTCTTCTTCTTCTTCTTCTTCTTCTTCTTCTTCTTCTTCTTCTTCTTCTTCTTCTTCTTCTTCTTCTTCTTCTTTATCCTCCTCCTTATCATCATCTTCAACAGCCTTCCCATCCTCCACATCCTCCTAAACCTCTTCATCCTCATCCTTTGGAGACTATCCCCGTCCTCCGTCCCTGTCGCTCAGTGCGGGATTTTCCAGCGGCTCTCATGCTGGCGGTCCGGTCCCCTTTCTCCTCGGCTGTGCTTGTGCCCGGCTCTACTCCGACTCTACGGCCACGGGCTGATCTGTGGTGCGAGGACGCGGTGCGCGGTTAACACAAGCTTGTCTTTATTCGGCGGAGACTGGCCCGGGTCTGTTCCCACTTGTAACCCACCCCCTTCAACTCTCACCTCCTTCCGGAGCCCGATACACCCTCTCCTTTCCTCCCGCGAATTAATTTTTTATTTCACCCCCTCTGGTTCCCACGCGTTTTCTGCACAGCTGGGCTGTTGGTGGCGTTTGCAGAGTCATGCGTGACAGGCCCGTACGCCGCGGCAAAACGTATATCGTTTAAAAATAAATCATATGTATCCCACATCACGCAACTCTGGGAACGATTGTCGACATAGCTCGACGAAACACTACTCAACGGCCGCGACTGATCCCCCTGCTCAATATCCCAGCTCTGCCGGCGCAGCGCTCGGCGCAGCGAGAGCCGTGGGGACTCATGAAGACGGTATGAGCTCCGGGTAGTCGCCGTGCCGTGGCGTGGCGTGGCGTGGCGTCCGTTACGGGCGATACGGTGCGTTCTATCGCGGGGTGGCGCGTGGCCGTCGACCCGGTGTGGGAGCCCGGGGGGAACCATATGAGGCAGAGGGGCTCGCGGCGAGGGGGGGGGGGGACACCCGGAGGCCGCAGACGACGGCTCTGCTGCCGGTGATAGCCGTGTATCGCGCCCGCGGAGCAGAGGCGGCGGCCAGCCTGGGCCGGGCTATGGCTGCCCGTCCGGCTGACCCGGCCGGCGCGTGCGAGTCCGCTTCCGGTGAGCGCGGCCGCGGGGCGGGGCGGGGCGGGCTGGCCACTGGAGTGTCGGTCCGGAGCCACCCTGCCACTCCACAGGGCGGGCAGCGGCAGCGCAGCAGCGAGGTCTCCAGGGAGAGGAGCGGTTCCGGCCGTTCCAGCCGCAGAGAGTGTCTGGTATCTTAACGAGGAGCCAATCGCTTGCCCCGTCTCAGGGGTTGTTGGCCCGCTGGCCGCAGCGCGGGCCTCGCGGTGGCGGTGCGGCGGGGCGTGCGGGGGTGCGCACTTGCTGTGCTCTGCGAGCACGCCCCAGCCGCGTCACCCCACCCCCACCCCCTCGCGGCCCGCTGTACGCCTATTGTCGCGTGTCCCTATTGCCCCCTTCATTTATTCATTGATGACTGCGTCATTACGGCCTCCCCGAGCGGTACGGCCGGCGGCGCGTCCCTTCCTTCCTTCACTCATTCATCGCGGCTCAATGCACACGCGCATGCACGCCTGACGCGCTCTGTTTGCCCACCGATGGACTGGCCGGGCCCGGCCGGGCCTCGGGTGCCTTGGGTGGGCTCGCCGCCGTACAGGTGCAAACAGCTGGCCTGGCCGGCCCGGCAGGGGCACTACTCTCGCACAATCGCGAGGTGTGTGTGTGTGTGTGTGTATGTGTGTGTTTTGCTGGTGTTTGCCGTAATGATTGATGAGGATGACGCAAAGCGGCGGAAACCATCGCGATAGTTAAGTCAATAACAAACAACTTTGAATGTGTGTCCATACTAGGTCGCCGCACGCCCAAAGTTTAAAAGAAACAAAGAAATCTGATTCTGCTTTGCAGTGCCCGTGCACTTACGCCCAGCAGCGCCAGTGTGGCGTGCAGTTGGGAGGGAGTGCGGAGTGGTGAGGGAGAAGGGAGGGGGGGGGGAGGCGCGGCGGCGGAGCACGATGCGACAAGGACAAGGACAGAGTATCCACGTGTTGCTATAGGGACGCGACGCTTCCTGGACCAAAGGTTAAATAATCGAACTGCCAAAAATATTTGAGGGAAGGGAAGAGAAAGAGAGAGTGTGCGAGAAAGAGAGGGAGGGAGGGAGGAAGGGAG
>NW_026267234.1:693238-695700 GCF_000697945.3 Frankliniella occidentalis
GAAGCAATGTGAACGGTAGGTAGCGCCTTAAACTGGATCGTTCTTCTGTAAGGAAAAAATCGTCGTCTCTTTTTTTAGGCCAGCTCACTGGCATACCCGCCGAAACGAATCCGCGCTTGAACCAGGCACCCGGAAGCGCAGGTGGCATGAAATATCACTACTTTTTTAACACCTACGCCATGAAGGTCTTATTAGGTTTTGTTTGGTAATCATTCCATTAGGTAAGACCGCGGCTGAGGTAAAACTTGAGCAGCACGAAACAACAATCACATATAAAATGAAAAAACATTGCAATCCAATTCCTGAAATGATCCTTTTCTTAAACCACCACTACGAACGAGACAATTCAAAATGATATAATAGCTGTACGTCGGGAAATTCTTAACATTCCAAAGTAAAATATATTTGTTATTTTTCTGCGGTGCAGGAATATAGCAAGGCAAAGTCGAGCCTGGGGGCCACTTGGAGACGGCGGAGAAGGGGGCAACCGTCAACCCCTTGCCTGCCTAGTAACGAAAGGTCGGCAGCTGAATAGAGAACGAAGCCGGCCTAGTCGACGACTTTACATGTATACATGCCTTACATGCCTTCCCGCCGAGGAACACTCTGGTATTCAAATATCGAGGCATAATACTCCCATACTCTCCGCGTGCGTCGCCGTGTCTCATCCCCGCTCTCCGATTTCTCCGAATCGTGTTTTTGTGAAGGGGAGGAGGTCGGCGGCGCTGGAGTCTCAGTTTGTCGGCCGCAAACGCTTATCGGCCGTGTTTTACTAACGCACTTACAGGATTACCCACGACACGGCGGCCGATGCAGCCGCAGGGGAGCGGCACGGCGGCGCTGGCGCTCTCCCCCCAGTGTTGTGGTTTGACGGAGAGCTCCGGAGAGCTACTTGCCTCCGCGCCGGGTCCTGCCCACAGGTCCTCCCTCCTGCCGGCCTAACGGGTTTGGAAAGGGGAGGACGCGAGGAAAATGAAAGGTGTGATGAGGAGTGAGCGGAGGACGGCGTGCCCCTCGGCGTGCGCTTACCGCGCGGCCCGCCTCTTTTAATGTCATGACGACGAGGAGATATTTGTATCGCAACCGGTACGACTCCGAAAGGGGTGAATTATGTAGTTATGTACTTGTACGTGATAAAAGGCCGTTTTTCGCTCGTTTCTGTAAAGTGTCCGAGCTCGGACTCGTAGGAGTAAACATGTGTTGCCGAGATTTCAACAAGGATATTTGAATGTGTCATTTGCCTTACCTTTGTAGTGGAAGAGATGAGTGAACATGTTCGCAACTATCGATCGAACGAACAGCAAACTGCTCTGCTAATCTTAGTGCATGGTAGTTTGCCAGTTAAAACTGCAGAGCAGAACTAAAAGTTTTTTTATTCTAGCCGCAGAACTCTTTTAACAGCTTTCAACAGTGTGTTCGAGTTCCTATGAATTACAACTGGCCTGTTCGCCCTTTCTTTCCGTAGCGGGCGGCTGGAGAACCCCGTGTGCTCGAAAATGTATACTGTACCGCATGGCATGGGTGGAGGCGGGTTGCCTAGCCGCTCGGCGCTCGGAGCCATGCGGAAGCGATCGGGAGCGATGGTTCAGAGGCGTCAAAACCCGTCCACCCGTCCGCTCGCCTGCATGAGGTGTAGTACTGGAGTAAGTAGTGCACACTTAAGTGTACGGGGCGCTATACAGCCGCCCTTGGTACGTTTTCAAAAAAATTCTAGTACTCAGAGCTGAGCATTTCTACTTCAGACGAAACTCGGAAGTCTCTTGTCCGTTATTATACAGGCAGTGTAACGAACAGTCTAGGGCCCGTCTGCGGGCCCATCCAGACGCACTAACCCAAATGCATGAATTTGCATGTGCCCCGACACCCGCCACCCCCGTCCCGGTTCAATCCGCTCATGTATTGGCGCTCACGTCCCCTCTATTCTTCCTATCGAGCAAATTTAAGTGCGGCGCTCATGAATACGCAGAAGGGACTTCAAAACGCCCGCCATACCCGCAGGAGTGAACAACGGAGCCCGAGCCGGAGCCACACCCGAACGCTTTCGGGTCACCGCCTCTCTGTCGCCCGTATGTCTTGAGTTGTTATATTGTGCGCTCCGAGGCGATATACTCAGGAGCCTTTAGCCCGCCTCGATACCATGCACGTCGATTTCTCCCCCCCTGTACACAGGGTGTGGCGAGGCTATGGGTTCGGTTCGGTCGTGCACACTTCTCTGTCTCTGTCTCTGTCTCTGTCTCTCTGTCTCTCTGTCTCTCTCTCTCTCTCTCTCTCTCTCTCTCTCTCTCTCTCTCTCTCTCTCTCTCTCTCTCGGAAACGGACGATGCGAACGCCTCGTCAGCACTCATTACCAGCGCGTGGTACCTGCTGCTGCCCCTGCCCAGTTTTCTCGCGTATTTGCGGGCTGGGCAGCCTCCGAAAAACCGTCCTCACCTCGAAGTGTGTAAGAGAGAGAGAGAGAGAGA
>NW_026267234.1:696773-702304 GCF_000697945.3 Frankliniella occidentalis
ACTTAGTAGAGCTCCTTGGCCCCTGGCGCACCCCTGCTTCCCCCTCTCCATCTTGCGCCATGCACTGGCTCCACACCTGGCTTTTGCCTGTTTTTCCGCTATTCACCGTGTCCCATCCAGGCCCAGGAAACGCTTTGTAGGGCCTGGGTATTTCTAGATAGAGAGGACCCACAATGATTTGGACCCACTAAATAAGACGCTGGTGCTCACAGCGACATCTTGTACTCCTCTTCAGTACTTATCAAATAGTTGGTCGCGTTCCACTCTAGGCCAACCGTCTTACAGGCAGAGCGAGTGGGCAAACCCGCTCACACCGGCGTTTTCTGACTCTCCCATTATATGCCAAATTCTTTCTTTAGGCCCCTTTCGGCCCCTGGTTGGCATAGAGTGGAACGCGACCAACTATTTGGTACATACTAATGTCACTTTAACAAGGTATGACCACTCGTTCTGCCCAAAAGGCGGTTGACCTAGACGACCCTTGTCGCATCTCGCTAGGGTGGGGGCAAAAGGTCGTATGTGCATTTTTTTTGCGATTTTGCGACATGTATATATCATCAAAATCAGGAGAAAATTTTCTTTCAATGGTTATACATCTCACAAAATCGACAAAAAAAGCACTTACGACCCTTTGTCCCGACCCCATCGAGATCCGACCTTATAGCCGGGCTCTCCGATATCCGACCTTTTTAATTTTCAAGGATCGTCTAGGTCAACCGCCTTTCGGGCAGAACGAGTAGTCATACCTTTGTTAAAGTGACATTAGTATGTACCAAATAGATGGTCGCGTTCCACTCTATGCCTCGCTCTGCCTGTAAGACGGTTGGCCTAGAGTGGAACGCGACCAACTATTTGATACATACTGAAGAGGAGTACAAGATGTCGCTGTGAGCACCAGCGTCTTATTCAGTGGGTCCAAATCATTGTGGGTCCTCTCTATCTAGAAATACCCAGGCCCTACAAAGCGTTTCCTGGGCCTGGATGGGACACGGTGAATAGCGGAAAAACAGGCAAAAGCCAGGTGTGGAGCCAGTGCATGGCGCAAGATGGAGAGGGGGAAGCAGGGGTGCGCCAGGGGCCAAGGAGCTCTACTAAGTACCATGCAGAGGTGCACGCGAAATGGAATATCTCGAGAACGACAAAAAATACTTTTTGTCGTTGGTGGTTTCGTTTAGGGGACACTTCAAGCTATCTTTTAAGCCATAGTACGCCGTTTTCTATCAAGCAACTCATTTTTTAAACTTTAATTGAAATGTTCAACTTTTAATAACTTTTTAGGACTTTTTCCAAAAAAAAATTTTCAAGAACATTTTTTGTTCCTTTTTTTGTCCTCTTTCCAACTATCACTTCGGTTTTTGTCGACATTTTGAAGGGAAGTCGCAAAATCTGATAATTTCGGGAAAGGTCGCAAAAACGGCCCTCCCGCTGTACGGCAAACGGTGCGACATATCGAAAAAAGACCTGCGGCATGAGTTTCACAAAAATAAGACCTATAACTGAGGGTGGTGAAAAAAATTTTCCTCGGGGGTGGGGGTCTGTCATTTGTTGAGTTCGAAAATAGCTGCCCTCATGCAATGCTAGGAGCGAGCCGAAACCTTGCATCGACCTTCATTATTCAGCAGTCTCCTCACTCTTCAGACGGCGACAAGGGTTGGGTGAAAAAGGATAGGTCAGTTCGCTCGAGACCTAAAAGTCACGTGACATCTGGCACGTGAGGGGCCATACTCGTACGCGCTGCTGTACTGTACTGCAATACCACGAGCAGTGTTGACCCAAAGGTTTTCCAGTCTTGCTGCCGTGAATGTGCACACTGTGTCCGGTGACGTCAGGGCTAGTCTCGTGACCTTGCCCTGGACGTCATCAAGTGCGCGAGAAGGTGTCCGCCGTGCGCACCCTTTGCGCGACCGGTCGCCAGCAGGCCACGAGACGAGCATGCGAGCCGTTGTTGCCATCGGGACACAACTCACACAGCAAAAAATAAAATAAAATGGGAATAGTAGTTGCGTAGTTGCAATGTGAAACCCCGTAACAATATGGCAATTGATTGCACCTGGGAGGAGGTAAACATAATCTAATCAAAACAGGACAAAAAATCAGAAAGACAATGAAAACACGTTAGCGGCACAAACATATGGCCAGGTATCAATAGGGTCTCGCCACTGCGCCGTCGAGGCACAAACAAGTGGATCTACTTCCCACCAAACGAAGTTCGTGTCCTTGGAGATAGGCCAATCAAAGAATTCTTCAAAACAGACGCACGTCACGAAATCCGATGAAATAACTTTTTTTTTTGTTTTGTTTTTTGTTTCTGAGTAAACCGAAAAGAATAGTATCGCCGAGTATCGCCATCTACCGAACTTATGCAGAAGGTCCGTGTTTAGAGAAGCGTCTGCGGTGCCGTGAATGTCCCCTTGCGTTTGACTTTGCATTATTCCTAAACACGCCACGGTTTTTTTTCTTTTTTTTTTTTTACCTGTCGCCAATTTCCCGCGCGCGTCCTTGATAAGTCGTTCGCATGCAGGTTGCCTCCCGGGACGGGGCACCAGGCGCCCCGCGGAGACCGATAGCAGAGCGGAGCAGAGCGGAGCAGCGCAATGTCGTCGTTTTTCGTAAAATAAAAAGAAGCGCGCGTGAGTATCAACTCCACGAGTCGCATCGCTTCGAAAACAAGAACACAAACCGAAAACAGTTTTATGATTACATGAGCGCCGCGCCGCGCCGCGCCGCCGACAACACTACCGGTACACTTGACGGCGGTCGTGCGCCGCGGAGCCGCGGGGCGCGTGCTGCGGAAGGAGAAGAAGCCACGCAGCCACGCACAGGAGCGCTGGCGCAGAGCGCAGCTCCCCTGAGCGCTGCGAGCTCTCGCGCTTGATTCCTGAAATCGCCGTGCGCGGCTGGTGGCGTGGCGTGGCGGCCGCGTTTCCTCGCAGGTGGCCTGCCACCGTGCTCACTGCGCACGCCTCGCCACTCTACTCCACGCCTCACCACCACCACGCCACACCACGCCACGCCACGCCGCGACATGCGCCGAGCCCGTCCCAACGTGGGCCCGCTGGGCCCGCTCAGCTGCGGCGGCCGACCGGCTATTTCCGTCCGCGCGTATTTAGCAATCTGCTTCACAAATCCATTATGGGAGTACTTCTTGTCTCTCTCTCGTGTGTGTGTGTGTGTATATGTGTCTGCGCGCGCGCGATCAGGTAGTGCACGCGCCGTCGGGTAGGCAAAAAGTTGGGCGTTCACGTGTGAGTCGTGAAGCGCCGCTGCTGCCGCCGCAGCCGCCGCCGGGAGCCGACCTTTGGCTGGAGCGCTATGAGTAGTGTCGACGTCGTATAAATGTCGGCAAAAGGCGAAGAGGCGAACTACCTGGCGCTTAAAAATGATGGCCTAAAAATGCAGCGTTACGCTGTGTGTGTGTGCGTGTATGTGTGTGTCTGCATGCGGGGCCGCTAAAAATAGAGCCACACATTGGTACAGTGAATGCGGCGACCTTGGTGCGGGGCGCGGTGCGGCGCCCTGGCCGAGAGTGGAGGGCCCCCGCGCGCCGGGACCCGAAACAGAAGGTAAGAGTGGAGGGTGCCTGGTATTGACTGTTCCCTCCATCCACGAGCATACGAGCTTGGTCGTCGCGCGTTATGCTGTTTTTTGACATGTTCAACATCAGCTCATTTTTCAATAGGGTGTTTCCAGGCATGGAAAACGAAACCAGATTAGTTCCGCGTCACTCTCCAATTTAAGAGGTTAAAATCAGGCAAAACCACCATGATAATTTCTCATACTTGCTCGGATAAATCAGTGACTTGGCTCTTTTTCACTTCCGTCGTTTTACATAGTCTGGAGCATTGTAATGTACATAATACTGCACACATTTCTAATTTATTTATACAGGCATAATTTACGTCCACATTTTCTTTGCGAGGTTTGTGCAGGAATCGCATGCTCGGAATTGTGACCATTAACTTATGCGTGAATTGTGCATAAATTTGTGTCCGCTAGACCATTCACGAGGGTTTGGCGTGCAGACACGTGAAGGGTACTGCAGCGGAGCGGGCTCGCAGCGAGGCAATAGTATTCCCGCGACAGAGCGAATGAAAACCTGTGCAATTGGCCGAGCCGAGCGTAGAGGCCCTGCAGCAGCAGGCGGCAGCAGGGCGCCGTGGGTTACCCCATCGGGGGTATATAGTGGCAATCAAAGGAAAGGGAGACCGTTTCGGATAATCACACGATTGAAATTTTAGCCATTGTGGGCACCCTACCGGGCAAAAGTTCTGCGTGTGCGGGTGTAAAATCAAGGTCGAAGGGCTGTCAGAAAATTAATATCATTTCTTGGAGTTGATCCCCTTTTCAAGAGCTGTTATTTTATTCAGCGATTGCGGGAAGCCGACAGCCGTTCTGGTGCTATGCACATCATGTCGTGGAGGAGGACGTATAATCGATCAATTTTTGATGAGACCGAGTGGCGTTGGCGCGGGGGCGTTTACTGCTCGCCACTGAACGCCATACGTCCCCCTCGTGCTGTACATTTGTGATTTGTGCATCGTTGTCACACTGATGAATCGTGCGGAACACGTTTGCACTTTTTATTTGTCTCTCAATAATTTTTCCCTCTCTGCCATTTATTTCGTGCTCGTGCTCGACCCGTCGGCTTCGTCCTCGCGACACGTACAACAGGTGCAGGCCCCAAAGTTCCGAAGGCCGTTTTGAGTGGGCTCCGCGGGCCGATACAGGCGGGTAGAGGGGCCGGGGGCCGCGTCCTGAAGCTCTCCACTTCCCTCGCGGCCAGCGACGCGCGTAGGGCTGAGCGCAAACAGATTGGATTTGCAAAGTCATCTCACAAATTTCAAGGACCGGTGGATAATTTCAATATCGGCCCTTGAAGTCCCAGAATCTGCCTAGAAACCCTCCTTCAAGGGGGAGCCTTTGGACCTGCCCGCGCTCGCCGCTGCCGTGGAGTGTGGAGGGCGACACTATTGTAGCGGTTGGGAAATTACCAGCTTTCCAAAAGTGTTAAAAGTTTATCATAATAAAATCGTAAACAAGTATTTAATGCTGCACGTCAATTGGTGTTTAAGTTCAAGTGTGCATTTTCTCAACACATTGTGGTGTCTAACTAGGTTAAACGTTAATTGGTGTGTAAACTTATTTCGACACTTTTGAAAAGTATAGCAGCTGCACACCATATGGTTCCTTTAGATTTGTGTGTGACCAAGTGTGCAGAATTCAAACGTTTACAAAACGTTTAAAATGTGCACACCTCGCAAGTGTGCAAACTTGAGTTAAACAACATGTAATGTTTAAAATCATGACTTGCACACGTTGCTGTTTACATAATGCACACTTGTTTTACTAGTGTCCCCTTTGATATGTTTTTTACTATAATTTCCATCGTACGTTACTTGTTGGGTACCTGTAATTGAACTAATGTCGCAACTACTGTCGCAATGGAGTGTATTTTTGTGGCGCAGCAGGTTGATGCTCTTCTTCTTGATGGGGGCCTCGGTGCCGCCCCGCGGGGGAGCGGGGGAGGGGGG
>NW_026267234.1:702845-714382 GCF_000697945.3 Frankliniella occidentalis
CCCCTGATACGGTCCAGACACCCCGCGCCCCGCACCCCGCTCCCCGCGCTGCCGTGCTACATTCGCCCCCTTTCTCCGCTGTCAGTAGTCTTCCATGGCGTTCTAATCATGAAATGCTACGTGAATGTTAAACAAGTAGTGCCCTCCTAGCTCGGCTCGAGGCGGTCGATGCCTGTGGTGTAACAGGCACCGTGTCCAACGCCCCGGCCGGGACAAGAAGCGTGGACAGGAAGGGTGTGGAGTGGAGTGCGCTGGAGGCCTTCTGGTCGATAGAGCCGGCCCAGGGCGTGGAGAATTATGTGACTGCCTGACGGTCCTAATTGCGCAAAGGATGACGCGCGTCGCCGTCGCCCTCTCGGCGCTTTACCAGCTTGTCTTATTTTATTTTTCATTTTTTTTGCCTGGCAGTGTGCGACGCCGTCTCGGTTTTAGCGGCCCGAACTCGCGCCCCGAGCGCCCCAGCCCCAGCCCCAGCCAGCCCCGGCGGCGGCCAGGCGGCGCCTGTTGACACCACGGGATTAAAATCGTCGCCTTTTCTGATGCACGATAGAGGCGGTAATCCTCGCCGGTGCCTCGCCCTGTATTGCGGAGACAGGTGGGGAAAGGGGGGGGGACGAAGGCGGTTGTTACATTATACGGATACCTACGTTGTTGTCGTATGCGTTTGGCCCCGGGGTCACCGAGGCACTTGGCTGCCTACCTCCTAGAGGCCTTGCGTCGCCATGCGTCCACCTTGGGATCGGGGATCCCGGGGGATCTCCCACATACGTCATTGGTCATTTCTTTTCTCGATAATTTAATCTATTACGTATTCAACCTCGAGGGTTTATTTTATTTCTGACGCGGTTAGATCAGTTATAAACACCACCACTAAAACACCCCCCCCCCACTCACGGTGAAAATTTTTCACATCGCCACTAGCCCCCCTCACGGGCAGGGGAGTTTGCGACCCACAATTACGGCTTACACGTGCGACTTTGCTCATCCATCTCCCTGTTTCGCTGACACTCTCACGAAGCTGACACGACACAATGTTGTTCCTGCGCTTTGCCCCCCTCTGCGTGATCGAGCAAGAAAAGTGCAGCGGCAGAAGCACAGCGGCGTGTGGCTATCGTCCGCGGGGAGGCTCGTGGCTTGCGTAATGCCGCTGGTGCTCCTGTGCCTGACTGTACCTGACGCCCGGCCCCGCCCGGAGAGGCCCGCGCGCCCGCGGCCCCGCGGCCCGCCGTTGCGAGACCGAGTATACTACGTTTTGCAGCCCCTGGTGTTAAGCACAGTGCAACCCCCTAAGCCCCTGTTACACCCCGGCATGCAGCCGCGCATGCACTCTGCGGGCCCGACAGCAAATTGAATGCAAAAGTAATACTACAGTACATATTACAGATTGTAACCGAGGGTCGTGCCTGGATGACCCTCGCTCGCACGCTCACTCTCTGCCCTCCCTATTCGGACCTGGCTCACTCCTCCACCTGATGGACGACAGAGGGTCGTCGAACACAGCGAAGTGTTCGTCTCTTTATCAGTTCGGTCCGAGTGCCAGTGCAGCTGATGGCAGTGTGGAAGTGGTGGGGGAGGCATGGAGGTCATTGCTTGCTTTTCGTTGCCTGCCTCGCCCGATCTCTTGCGCCCGACCCGACCCTTCTTTCTCCATGGTTCCTCCAATGATTATCCATTCCTCTTATGTCAACAGTTTCTGTCGCTCGTTTCCTGTCCGGTCGCGAAACTCGACGTTTTTCCGTTTTCAGTATAGCAGTGGTCATTGGTCAATAGCAGGCCGCGGTGAGCCCTGTCGGGAGAGCCTGCTCGCCAGGAACCGACCGAAAGACGCGCCGCACATTAAGTCCCTACTACTGTGTTTCCGGCGTGTGGCGATTTGGTCCTAACTCTCCTTGCCCCCTCCCGCGCTCTCCACTCACATACGCCCCATGAAATGGAAGCATTAACCCCCCCCCTCTCCTCTTCGCGAGGCGAGGACACTCACGCCAGGCCGTTGCTCGGTTGCTGCTTCGACGAGAGCTTCGCAGCCCGTTGATAGCGGCATGACCTTGTGTTGTGTAGCCTCCACGCCGGGCTCCCGGCGTGCTCCTCGGGGGCCTAACTCCACTCCGACCCCTGTATAGCCTCGCGCCGGGCCCCCCGCTGACCTGCCATACCACCCCGTGTGGTCCGAGCTGTCTCTCGCTAGGATTCCGAGGGAAAGTCGCCCCACGTTTTCTTTGCCACGCGAATCCCGGTGTCACCTGCTAGACGCACTAGCTCGTGGATTTGGCTGATGACCTTAGCGTGACCCCAGGGAGCGGGGAGCGCCTCCCGCTTCGCTACGAACAAGCTGTCGTTAAAACCCTAATTGAAGTTGAAATTGAAGAGCCGCACTGCCCCTGGGACCACCCCGCGAGCCGCGCCCCCAAGCGAGCGGGGATGCTTCTGGTGTAAGCGGGCCCCGGCCCCGCCCCGGCGCTGCCCCGGCCGACTTTGGCCCGGCCGCGGAGCCCCGCTCGCCCCGCCCAGCCGCGCCCCGCCATGCCCCGCGGTATTGCTTGGTGTCCGCCGCCGTGTCCGATCCGCTCCGCTGTGTTCGGCCCGGCGAAGTATGCGGTTTTGGCTTTGGCTCTGCGCGGTTCTGGCAGACACTCAGGTTGGGTTAAATTAGTGTTGACCCAGGTTAAGGCACGCAGCACGGCCACCCGCCACACCGTCCGCCCGCTGCTAGTGTAACCGGGCCTCGTGCGTGCCATCGCGTGGCGGGGAGCGGCGCTGCCGGGCGCTGCGGTGGTGGAGGTGGAGGTGGTGGGCCACTGGGTCGTCAGCCCGGTCGGTCCGGCGACGCACATACTACTCACACACTCACACTCGCACACACGCTCACGCACAAAGGCGCTCCGGGCCCGGCAGGCATGCTCAGGGAAATACCGATGAGCTGCCGGGGACGCGACGAGCCGAAATTGGTCTCCGCCGTGTTCCGGTGATTGGGCCGGGTCGTTGCGGCGCAGCAGACGACACGCTGCCCTATCGGGCGCGGCGTGGCGCGGCAACCCCCGCCGCACAAAGGAGCCGGCAGCGGCAACGGCACGTGTCGGACCCAAGGACCATTAAGTAGATGGACTACGCATTCGGTAGTTTCTGCGCGCATTTACAACCGGCCATGTCAACCGGCCGGTGACAGGCCGGGACCCACTTCGGCTGCCTTCGGCTGCCACCAGCGGCAGCCGGGGGCGTCTTCGGATGGCTTCGGGACCCGGCTCCGGGCGAGTCACGGACCGCCGGCCCGGATCGCGCTGGCGGAGAACCCGAAGCCGTCCGAAGACGCCCCCGGCTGCCGCTGGTGGCAGCCGAAGGCAGCCGAAGTGGGTCCCGGCCTGTCACCGGGGCTGTGACATGCTCGGTTGTAAATGCTACACGGCGGGGTCCAGAATGCGTAGTCCATCTACTTAATAGTCCTTGGTCGGACCAACGTGCCCCCATTCGCATTGCGAACGATTTGTAATTGTCTCCTGGTTGAGACGTAAATAAAATACTGGGAAATCAGACACCTGACCCGATTCATTGTGGACGGGCGGGTAAAAGTTAGAGTTTTATGCTCATTTCTGGTGGTTGAGTACATTACTGTCACGCTGCCCTACAACGTGTTGTGGTTACCGTCGTATCTGTTCCCTAGAGACGCGCTCGCGGTTCACCTGGTGTTTCCCAGGTGTCACACCTTCTAGTCTTGATTGTCCACCCCTTGCTGGTGGCGGTTCACCCTAGAGGTAGTTCACCCTCCTCCCCCCCTCCCCCCACCCGCGACGGCCGGCTGACCCGCAGAGGCAGAAGACAATCGCCATCGATCTATAAAAAGGCGTAGCAAAGGCAAGGCGTGTCGAGCCTGACAGGTGAAACATTAAATCGAGTATAGCTGCGGGGAGGGTGCCACTAGGTGGCCAGTAGGAGGAGGGGGAAGGCCGCTCTGCCCTTCTGTTTGAGTACTCTGTGGCGCCACAACAACGAAAAAGTATAAAAATAAGCGCACCGATGACTGGGAGAGGGAGAGCGTGTCGTGCGTGTGTGGCGTTCACCTTTATGATGTCCCACAGGCGTCCTCAGCAGTGGAAACACTCATTACGTCACCCGATGCGGTGAAACAATGGAAACACACAGCAACAAACTGCTGTTCTTTTACCCACACCGGCCCCTCTCCCATTCTCGCCGTCTTCTCAATTTGATGCGCGCCGCTGTCGCGAAGGCCCGGCGGCAGGCGGAGGGGCGGCCGGGACGCGCTCCCGCCACGCCCCGCCACTCCGCCTGGGTTATTGGCATTGCCACAATATTCGCGGGGGCCCTGCCCATGGCATCTGCCGCGACGCCTAGCCGCCGGCCGGGGCCGGGGCCGGGTGACCTTGCAGCGAGGCTAGGGCGGCCCCGCCACGCCCCGCCACTCCTCCGCGGCGTTACCAAACAGCGCGGGCCGCGGCCTCGGCTCGGCGGGTACGGACGGCTCGGTACGGTGTGGCCCGGCCCGGCCCTCCCCGCCGTTAAAACCCCTCGATATCAGCGGGCCGATAACCATATATAGAGGTGTCCCTGCGGAGTGTCGAACTTCAGCAAGGCTGTGGAAACTCGATTCGCCCAACGTTGTGTCGGTCGCAGTGGTCTACAGTACTCCAGGCCGTAGTACAGTGTTGGGTGGCGACGCCTAGTTCCGAGTGTGTGGCGTCTCCTCACCTGTCACTCTTACCTAGAGGCAGCCTCCGCGGCCAATCACAGTCCTCAAACCCCTGAGGCCACCAGTCACAGTGAGGCAGCCTCGCCGCGAGGGCACGGGTCACACAAGACTAAAGCCAACATAACAGGCCGTCCAGAGCGGGCTAAAGGCGCCTAAAGGTAGGCATTTTGACCTACACGACCCCCTGTATGTAGGCAACTTTCGATACACCGCCCCCGCCCCCCTTAATACGCCCCTGAGAGCGGGCGGTGTTTTAAAACGACTCTCACAAGTAGTGTGGTTTCAGACATTTCACTACATGCACCAGCAGAAACATGCGCACTATTTTCGACGAAGCTACTGATTCCAAATTTGTGTCTAGTTGAATTTTGTTCTCATAAAATGTACAGAGCCTGGTTCGGAATGTTCCATATTCTCTGGTTTTGGGCCACAGGGCTGGCAGGCTCGGGTGCTGAGGTGGCAGACCGGTCTGGAGCATGGCGTACAGAGTGGCGTACAGCACTCCCGGGGCTCCGGGTCGGGGACAGGCTGGACAGCGCGCTGGGCTGGAGCTGGAGAGACTTTCTCCAGTCTGTCGCTCTGTCTTTGCCTCTCCACGCCGCACCCCCTCCCTACCCTCCCCTGATCGCTCGTCTCTCTCTCCCCCCCTCTCTCCCTCTCCCTCTCCCTCTCCGTCTCTCCCTCTCTCTCCCTCTCTTTCCTCCCCTTGTCTGTCCGGCTCGCGCGGGATCACTGCCATCAAGACTACTTTGTGTCATTTCCAATCGGCATCAGTGAGGAGGCGAGCCAGAAGCCTCTGGTCGTCGCGCCCCGCCCCGCACGACGTCCTCCTCGCGGCCCCGGACACGTGTGGGGGATTTAGTGCACCGGGACGGCGGGGAACAGGTTGGAGGGGACGGGGAAGGTACGGCGGACGGCGGGCCGCTCCGGCAGCCCCACATTACTCTACCTTTCGGAAAACTTGAAGATAAAAAGCACTATACGTCCAGAGTGGCCTGAGAAGCATATAGTGCGTCGGAGATACGTCAGATCCCTTGACAGCCGCGCTCGCCCGCGCTACGAAGCACCACGTCGTGTACTGGTGGTGTCGCCGGGCGCCCCAGGTGGTTCCTTCGTTAGCCAGCCCGGCACGGTGAGCCAAGCGGCTGGCTGGGTGACCCTCACAGCTGGGCCGGGCCGTGTGTGGCCGCGCCCGGGCCTTGGCCAAGGTCAGTGCGAACGCGCTGTAAGGACCATGATAAAATTACCCTCGTATGGATCTCTCCTGGCGCGCGAGCCACAGGGGGAAAAAACGGCTAATCAGTAGAAAGAGAGAGGGAGGGGGGCGACGACGAACGTGTTGTTGAATAAAAAAAGAGTTTCGCATGAGTCCGTCCTGTCCAATGCCGCAGTGTGTCGGTGAATGAACCCAGGTTGACCAACCTTCTCGCAGGTCATGTTGGTTGAGCACGGCACGATAACCTCGAAAAAGAGGTGGCGTGTAATTTGGGCTGAGAGGGGCATTCAGGAGAGGTCCTCCACGCGCCCTTGGAGCGGGCGTTCATTTCTTGGTCGCTCCCGACAGGTTGCGCGCATCATTTTGTTTTTTTGTTTTCCTGGTTTGTACTGAGAGTGTTCGACAACGCACCGATTACACTCGGTAACATCACTCAAAAACACCAATCTTCATCATGCAATTTCTCACTTTGCGAGACGTTGTGTTTTCTTACTTTGTTAAGATACAAAGCACAGAACCCCGACTCAGTATACAGTATGTAAGTACTCAGTACGCAGTTGTGGGAGCGGGTTTGCTTGGAGCTATAATAGGGCGCCGTCGGTGATAGTCAAACCCGCCCGCGGTCCGCAGTACAGAACCTCAGGAGCGATATATAACCATACCGAGGCTGTACAAAGTTCACACCGACTGAAGCACATTGTATCGTTTGATTATGAGCCGACAGGCGAGGGCTGCTTGAGGAGCTGGGTTACGTTGATCGTTACGCACGGAGCATTGTGGAGAGTGACCGGCTGCCCGCCTTGCACCCCACGTGCTCGTCCGCCCCGCGCCGCGCCGCGCCTACGTCATTGAGGGGCTGTTGCTCGCATCGACTCGTCAACCCCCTCCCCCTCCCCCGCCTCCCAATTCCCCATGGAACCTCGAGACAGGGTGACGTCAAGGGGACGCGTGTTCAAATAAGTGTCTCTGAACATCGCTCGCGACCAACTTGCATAATACTCCGTCCCATAATACTCCCTCCCATATTACTCCGTCCCATAATACTCCGTCCCATAATACCTTTGTAATACTTCATAATACTCCATGATATGTCACAAAATACCCCCATTACACCTTATAATACCTCGTAATAGTCTATAATACTTCATAATATCAAATAATTTGACATAAAATCCCATAAAACGTTCCATAATACCGCATACTGTACTACTAATAATACTCCGGACACAGTTGAGAAGATTTGGTGACCCCTCGATCGCGACCGCTGGCGGGCACTTCTTGTATAGGAGGGTCAGGTCGAGTAGTAAATGCCTCGAAACGAATCTTTCTCGTTTACAGCTACACTATGATGCCTGTGAAGTTGTCGCGTTTAGAAAGGTGAAGAAAAATTCACAGCACGATTTAGAAGTGGAATTATTATCAAAAAACGGTCTAGTATACTTCAGCGACAATGGGGAAAACACACGGTAAAAACGACGTCCTGGTTTTCATGACGTTTTGGAAAAACCATGACGTCTTATGGAATAAATGCATGGGTAACATCATGGCTTTTCAATCGTCATGAAAACCAGTACGTCACTTTTACCGTGCACTGTGCATTATTTACCCTCCGCGTGGCTAATAAAGCACACCCACACCGTCGTGTAAAAGATGTACAATCCTTTGTTTTGTGCACATTTACTGTACCCCTTCAAAAGGTATAAATGGACAAGGGGCGATCCCAGCTTATTTTGGGTCGGTAATGATTGGTAAAATTCCGTAAAAATCCGTCCAAATCGCAAAGGATCCTTAAAAACATGGGAGAAACTATGACGTTTCATTGAGTGTGCGGATGTTGCCTTCAAATTAGAGGGAAATATTTAAAAACGAAGTGTGCATTAATGACCCGACCTGACCCTAAAGGTCGAGCACGTGGTCCCCCCCCCCCTTTTCCCCGCTTTCCGCCGCGCGCCACGCGCGCTCCCCATCGTCGGCTCCGGGGGTCTCGCCGGGGGCCGCGCTCGCGGCTACCCCGGGGACCTAACCCGGAGAGTGTGTCTCTGGTCTCGCTCCAGTCCGACTCCGGTTGCGGGGCCGGGGCTTTGGGTTTCAGCCCGTGAAGGGCCGCGGGCGGGCTCCGGGCCTCCGGGCTCGCGGGGATATCACGGGCTGCCCCCCGAGGGACCCTGCTCACCCCAGTCGCCCCGGAGCAGCATCTGCAGGCTCCGGATCGACTTACTTCGAGAAGGATGATTAAAACTGTGTACCTCTCGCCTCGCCGACACCAGGATGATCAGGATCTGAGGATTACAAGGTCAAAACAACTCAACAACCTGCCTATGGCATGGCCATGGCCGGAGTCTTCTCACCATCCGCCCCACTTCCCCTCATACCCTTATTGCCTTTCTCTTTCTCTTTTTTTCGCGTTAAATATTATTCTTCTGTAATGTCACTGTTTTATTCATCCCGAAGATTTTCCTGCTCAGATGAGTTTTAAAATTGTAACGTGTTGGGTAACGAAAGTTTTGGACACTGTTAAAAAAAGGTCAGAACGTCACGAAGAATTCGTTGTGAAAAAAGTTGCCAGAACTCTTTGCGAAATCACAACTCTTCTTCGTTGTCAAAAATTGATAACTTAAGAAATTGTTAGGATTGGTTCGCAACTATCTCCAAGTAAGAGAACAAAATGTTCTATTTTTGACCACAAAGAAGTGCTGTGATTTAACAGTTGCTTCGTATCGTGAAAGTTTTGGGAAATCACAAAATATTTTTAACAGTGGATTATTTTTAACAGACACATGTAATAATGTCTTTCCGCCAAGTTGTGTGGCATCTCTATAAGCTATCGCTTGGTTACACGGGACATTTTAAGGGCCCCTTTGCCCCCCCCCCCCTTCTTGTATCCATTCATCCCATATCTAAAGCAAAGCTTGGATGAGGTGGGATCGCAACCGATCGAAGGAACTCGCCTTGACCCAGACGCCTCCTGCCCCTGCCTCCCCCTCCCTCATCCCTCCCCTCTCTGTCCTGGGGCCCTGACGAGCTGGCCCTGCCCTTGCCATTCGCCAACTTTCCTCCTCCGCAAGGTACCTTCACTGTCCTCCGTACATAACAACAAACGTTGCGCGAATCGTTACGACATGTTCCCTCCCGCCTCCCACTCCCGGTAGCCTTCCGGATGAGAGCCCGGCTCCGCGGCTGCGACTCCGGGTAGGCGGGGGAAAGGGGGCCAAAAGGGCGGTGGGGGAGATGGCCGCAATGTCTCTCTCTCTCCTCGCAATGTCTCGACCAATCGTTCCGCAGCAGGATGGAGGACGAAAAATGGGACAGGACAATATTCCCCATCTCGTTCTGCGAATGTAGGCTTCAGGTTCACGCCTTTTGATATGCAGGATGCGTTTCCCCCCTACGTTTTCCGTTTTCGTGGTATGATTTGGTAGCTTCTTTCCTCAGAGATTGTCTGCGGGGCACAAGCAGGCGCGTCTACTGCCATCCACAGGGACATGAAGTCGGAGATGAAGGGGCAAGGGACACCGGCGCGCCATCGGGCCGGCTCGGTCGGTCCCCTCCCGGTTGCCGAGCGCTCCATCAATTCAGCATCTGAAAACCTGCTCTTCTCCGTGTTCCAGCGGTTCTCCTTCAAACCGGCTTCCCTCGGTCTTCATATACATTTTCAATAAGTTTAAAAGATATAAACGTTTTTTGTTGTTGTTTTTCAGCTTTGTTGAGATTTTTCTTCTGATAAACTACTAGCTGGGAGGCGGGATGGGACTTAATTTTAAAATCGACTACGAATGTCACCTGTGAGGTCTCGGTGGCGTAGCCCGGTGCCCGGTCGCGACCCTGGGTCCCGGCGCCCGGTCAAGTGTTCGGGCGCGAGTGGTGTGTCGGGCCTGGGCGGCCGCGGGGCGGGCGGCTGTCGCCAGGCCGGGCCGCGGCGGCCGCGGGCTGACTGATAACACGTCAGGTCATAAAGCGCGGCCTACGGTCCTTGAGGCGCGAGGGCGCGAGCCACGAGCGAGGCCAGGCCGGGGCGGGGCGGGGCGGGGGGCCGGGTGTTCCGTCGCAGGTTGAAGTGCGTCCCCCGCCCGCGCAGCATCTTTCGCTCGCTATCGGCGCGTGTGCAAGTCACGCTTGCGTGTGACTAATATCGCGATGCACCTGAAGTGGTGTGGAGTGGGCGAGGCGGCGGCCGCGGGGCCCAGCAGCAGCGGCAGCAGCAGCCCATAGGGCGGCGGCTGGCGTCCGGCCGCCGCGCCGGGGCCCTGCCAGCGTCAGCAGCAAGGGGCTGCCAAGGCCAGTCGGCATAGAGAGGCCTGCCGATGGCCCGAGGACCTGCCCTGCCGCCAACAGCTGCCGCAAGCGGCCTTACCTTACTGCAATTGTTCGTAGCGCAAACTGCTTGTGTCGTGGTAGCGGGATCATGTCGAATATGTGCATTATATGTCTTATGTAGTAAAATGGTTCTTCATGTGAAATTATTCGTACTGTACATGTACAGTTTTACACAATAACCCCATCCAAAAATTGACGTATCACATCTCTTTACTTTTCCGTTTTCTTTTTCGGTCTTGTTTTCTTTGATTTATGTTTTCATTCGGAGCGACCAACAGGTGTTCTAGGAGCCGCCTGAACTCGTCAAGGATTCGCGGCAGTGATACGCCCTGCCCGGCGCCTGCACGTGCGATGCACTGCAAGGTTAGCGCGCTGCAGCGACGCGCGTGCAGCGTGACGTCACCTCCACACGCGATCCTCGCGCCACGAGTGCAGATTGTGTGCACTTGGGCCCTTCTGCCCGGCCGACGACACTGATAAACCAAAGTTATGCACGCGGTGGTTCACTGGCAAGTGTGCAACTGCCAGATGTACGCTTTTGCTGCAGACTGCAGTGCTGTGCACTTTTGGATCTTCAACTCTCCTCTCTGAAACACTGTATTAGGACCACTCTGTGAGGTAAGTGGTCAACAGTGGAGTTGGACACAACTATACAAGGGAATAACAAGCGTGTCGAACACTTGCAAGTGTTAAGTGTTTAACCGGCAGTTGCACTTTTAACTATAACTGCAGTCGGACACTTGATTTATCAGTGTAGTAGCAGGAAGCAATCCGAATGGAGCACCCACACGAACCACGGCGTCCACGATATACAACGCTGTAAAATAACACAGTCCTATTTTTCTTCAACTTCAAAAAGGGTTATCACGACTGCTTGTTCATAGCGAACTGTCTGAAAAAGCAAACGACGTCGTGAAAAACATCCCAGGTGGGGATCGAACCCACGACCTTTGGATTAGAAGTCCAACGCGCTATCCTCTGCGCCACTGGGACTTGTTGTGGTGGCGGGCCGGCGACGCACTGAACGTGATAATCAGGGTCATTATCTCTCGCTCGCTCGCTCTTGCTGCCCCCACCCATCCCTCTCTCTCTCTCCCTCTCCTTCACTCCCTGTCCCCTCCTTTTGTCATCATCTGCCTTTATTATCGTCCGCCGCTGCTACCTATCCTCCCCGTCTCCGTTTTCCGTCTCCCTTCTTCTCGTCCGCCAAAAATGACCGCTCGCCGTGCGCAAGGTTTTCCCAAATTCACGTCCTCCGCTTTGTGCCTTGTTTCGCCTCTTCTCTCCCTCCCTCTCTCTCTCTCTCTC
>NW_026267234.1:715472-716349 GCF_000697945.3 Frankliniella occidentalis
CCCCCCCCATGTCGGACCTTATACACCGCGCCTGTTAACACTAGGGGTCGACTCCGGTCTTATCGGGCATAGCGTCAATCTTGTTGGGCATTTTGTTGGTTTGCCGTTGAATTACTCCAAGCGCGTGCAGGAGAAAAGGGTGCTTCAAGTGAAATACGGAGGTGAAAAAATACTCTATTCTCCTTTCCGCTTCTCCCTTCGCTCGCTGGGTACACAATTGAAATAACGTCGAAAATGCATGAGCAGAATGAATAATGAGGTAATCCAGGCCAACCAAAACGGAAAAGAGGCACCTGTAGGTCGAACTGATCGATCCACGTGCCTCTACGGCTTGGTGTGAGCAACTTTCAGATCAGTTTCGTGCTCCCCGCCATCATTGGGAGGTTAAAATTGAGCCATACTACAGTGATAGTTTCTCATACTGGCTTTTCGAAAAATGATAGATAAGTCAGTTTGTTTATGTTTCACTTCCGTTTATGATAATTCGGAACGGAACACCCTAGCGACGTTCGCGTCATCGCAACAGCTGTACGCGATTCCCAAGTTGTACAGCTTGCAGGCCAGCTAGCCGCTGTTCTGTTCTGCGTCGCGGTGGTGTCTGTCGGACCGACAACGTCTTTGTTACTCTTGCTCTGAATCTGGTGCAGCGGGGCCACAGAGCGGCTCTAGATCGGGACAGCTGCGGGACAGCTCGGTGCGGCGGGGGGCGGCAACGGCGGCGTCTGTTCGTTTGACTCAACAAGTAGCTTCGCCCTTCCCTCCCCCTCCCCCTCCTCCGCGCGAATCGGAATCGATTCCATCTCGCCTCCTCCTCCTCCTCCTGCTCGGCTACCAACTCCCCCGCCCCCCTCTGCCTCTCGCGGTACAGCGCCTGGCA
>NW_026267234.1:721589-722109 GCF_000697945.3 Frankliniella occidentalis
AGTTTTATTCTATATTTTTTGTGTCTTCTATAAATTTAATGCACTTCGCTCAGCTACCCCGTGCACAATGTTAACGCACGGGGCCCTACGTTATTGTTCTTCGCCCTCCTCTTCGGATCGCCTGCCTAGAAAATCATGCCGTTTATCCACTTTTCCGTGGAGGATGGGAAAGCCTCATTATGGTCATTAAAGTTTCCCGTCTTTCGACGCCTAGATGTCGTTAATTTAGTCGACAAGGTGAACCTTTCTTGTGTCGTACTTAATGGCGGGGTGACGCTCGTCGTGTCCTTGCCTTGTCGTTGGCCCGGGCCGCACCTAACCTCAACTGAGCGGGGTACAATTCCTGCCACGCCCCGCCGCGCGGCGTCCGGCCAAAAATCAGTCGCCTGCTGATTTTCGGGACCCGTCGTCGTCGTCTCGGCAAAGTAAGGCACCGTTCCGTTCAGCGATTGCAGGAAGAGCGAGGCAGTGGGAAAGGGGAGATGAGGAGCAAGTGGACGCGGACCAAAAAGGGGGGGGG
>NW_026267234.1:722159-725294 GCF_000697945.3 Frankliniella occidentalis
CCCTTCCCCTTCAGGCCCAACTCGCGGCCGCCCGGCGCCAGACGAGCGGCGCCCGCCCGCCGCTCGCGGGCAACACTGTGAATAAAAATAATTACTCAAACCGCTTCTTCTCCTGTTTATCGTGCGACAGGCAGCAGCAGCAGCGGGCGACTAAGTTTGGGTACGCTCGGGCACATGCCAACACGCATGGACCCCCCCCCCCCTCCTTTTCCCATAGACACAAACACACACACACACATATCGGTTTCGTCAGGAGCACGCTTATGTTTGGCCGCGGCGCGCACGCCTGCGTGCGCCAGTGTGTGTATTTATAAGAAGTAGAGTGGGGGGAGTAATGACTTCAGGTGACCTTGTCGACGCGTGCGAACAACGACATCAAATATCCAGCGCTGCCGCCCGCCCGCGCGCCTCCCGCGTGTATGTGTACTTCATCGCCGTGTCATCCGCGAGGCGTCAGCCTCGGCGCGAGCCTCGCGGGGGTTATTGTGAGTGCGGGTTTAACGACACGGCGTGAAGGCGTCGCTGACCCGCTCTTCCAGCGGCCGGCGGCGCGACCGCGCGACCAGCAGCAGCACTCCGCACGTATAAACCGGCGGTGAGCTGCCGCCATTCTCACAACCAAAACTGCCAAAACTTTGTGTTGTTATGGATGAACAACAACCACAACAACTATCATTATATTTAGCTAGAGAGAACAGCCATACAAATCCTCTTTAACTTTGATTTTAAGGAATTATTGCCTGTAATATTTTGGTATAGCTTTATTAATGGGCCTTATTCATCCCTATAATCAAAAAAGTAAAATTACCTTTGGTAGGTAATGACACAGCCATTTTGCCCCCTCTGCCCCCCCCCCCAAAAAAGTGGCGTCATCCGCGTTGTCCAAAAAACTGTTAAGAATGAAGGATCACACAGTATTTAGGGGGTGGTGCGCCGGACTCTTTCTGGTTATACTGTATACCGCACGCAGACATGCGGACGGGTTGCATACTCGCACGGGGCCATAAGGCGCCGTGGTGAGGGTCGGTAGGCAAGCACGCCATCACAATCTGTATGAGGTTGACCAGAAACATTCGGCCTGGAACACCCCCCTGTGTTTTGATGAAATTTTTTGAGTGGCTCCTGCTGATTACGATTTGAATATGCTTAATTATATCACACCCAACCTAAAGGATAAGTCGTCGTTGAAGCAGCAGTAGTTGCCGTCCCATGCGTGCCCGCAGACCCTCGGCCGTGACGCGCTCGGCGCCGCTCGTGACGTGCTTCCCTTTTCCTTTTCGCACGACGTGCTGTACGAGTGCGCAACTGAAGTGTTTTGTAGTGCGATCTCTTGCCTCTCAGGCCCGGCGGCGGCCCGGCCCCGGCGGCCCCGCCGCGCCGTGACGTCGCGAGGCGAACAACATGCATCATCACCATGTCGTTGCGACCGCGGATCGATTCGACAGCGAGCGTACAGCAGTGTGTGTGATGAAAAAGGAGGAGAATGAATTTCTCGTTCTCTCTCGCACTTGCGAAAAATTCGTTGGTATCTCACGGGTTTCATTCTGTCGACGCAGGTGGTAACGTGAAAAAACGTTCGCCGGCGTCACCACCGCGGGCATCCATCGCCTTTTAACGACGACGTTCGTATCGTGACAATGACGTCCCGTAGGCCCAGGCGACACCCCAAAAGCGGCGTGACAGGACGGCGACGCACGCCGCCGGAGGGACGTGACGCCTTGGCTAGCGTAACGCCGCGTAACGCGGGCGCCACCGACACCAGCGCCACGACGACGGGCTCGATCGGCGCGGGTGGGAGGGAGAGGGGACTAGAATAGCACGGCGATGTGAAAAAAACTGCAGCGCCAAGGTTTGCGCGTGTGAAATGACGACAGACGACAGACGGAGGAAAAAGGTGGAGGGCGAAGGTGTGTGCTGTACGGGAGCATTGAGCGGGTCGCCAGGTGGAGAGGGGGCACGGGGGGGGGGGACGAACCCTCCCCTCTCCGGCTACGCCGCCATCTCCGCCCCCTCATCATTTCTTTCACCTTCTTTCTATTGTGATAAGACGTGGAGGTGGGGGGGAGGGGCAGGTTTATCACAAGACTGCTGCCCAAAGCATAGCGCGCAGCAGTCGTCAAGGTTCGACGAAACGAAACTAACTCTGCATCTCCTTTTGTCCGCAGGTGAGCGTCTTTGCTGAGGATGGGACTGGGCAGCAGGCCACTGGTGCCGCTGGGCACGCGGCACGGTCCGACGATCGTGCGGTAAGCAGTTCAGCAGGACACAGCCAGGACACAGCAGGACACAGCAGGACGCATGCACATCAGGACCCCACCCCACGCCCGCCCCTCACGGCGCCCCTCGCGGCGCCCAGGTTTCTGCCAGGTCGTTGCATTCCATTCAACTGCAAATGACTGCAAGGTCCCACACTAATTCTCGATCTTCGCAGAATTTCGTCTGTTCCGTCATCTTGTCGCGTTGCACGGCGGCGATGTTGCACACCGTGCGCCAACTTCCAGCTGCTGGAAATGTATCCACATAGAGACGAGGCAGGGACGGAGGCAGTGTGCTGGAAGGGGGTGGAGGAGGGGGGGAGGGCGCGTGGCTGCCGAGATGGCTGAGGCAATGGGGCCTCCGTCCAGGAATATGATCGGGTTGCCGGTCCATAGGTGGGGGCACGGCCCCCTCCCCCGGCCTACCGAGAGTAGTTGATGGGGAGCGGGGGGAGGGGAGAGGAGGGGGGCTACGAGGGAAGGGGAAGAGTAGCACGGAGGGGCAGACCGAGGAACCTGGTGCAGCACACCCCAGCATGTTGCACCTGGTGGTGCTGAGGCCAACGGCACTGTTGCCTGGCTTGTGCAGGTTTCTTCTATCCCACTCCCCCTCTCTCACCTTCTTATACACGCGTTTCTTTTCTCTCTGCCCGCTTCTCCTGCCTCTCCTCCATCGACCCTCGCTCTCTCTCTCTGTCTCCCTCTCCCTCCAGACATTCGAGCATATCCTGTGCTGCAGCGGTGTGCACCCGCCGCCCTCGGGAGCCCCCTGCACTGCTGCCTAGGGTCCTGGGTGTCCTTTGTCCCTTCCGCCGCATCTGCCAATATTGCACGGTGCCTGTGGGGCCGGTGTGGGGTGTGGCGGGGAAGTGCGGGGTGT
>NW_026267234.1:730810-735695 GCF_000697945.3 Frankliniella occidentalis
AGCGAGTGAGCGGGGGGAGAAAGAGAGAGAAAGAGAGAGAAGGGCGGGAGAAAGAGAGGCGAAGAATGCAAGCCTGTCCCTTTCCTCCTCGTGATCCGCTTAGACGAGTCTTGTTTGCGCAAAGTACTCGACCGTGCGCCATTAGGGTGTTGGGTGCCAATGGCTTATCAGAAAACAGGGCCCGACCGGACAGGGGGGGGGGGGGCACGCCCGACAGCAAGACAGCAGGGCGTGCAGGGACACTCACCTGCGAGTCTGGCCGGGTGGCCCGTGGCCCCGCGGCGCCGCCAGGCCTTCCCGGTGAATATGACCAGACCACCGCCAGCGAGGTCCTTGTCCCGGACGGACGGCGACGCGTGTCAGCAGTGGCGAGAGGCGAGGCGACAGGCCAGAGCACCGCGAGTTAGGCATGATTGTTGGAAGAAGCGGCGATAGAAGGCATATGTAAATGGGCTGTGTGTACTCCACAATGATGATCATAATTGTCATCAGCGCCTTCACGAAAACCTGGGGCAAGTCGGCGGACCGATCGAAACGGCCGGATGCCGTCAAGACACTGGTGGATGGTACCACAGTGTTCATTTTCGGATCAATCGTGTCTCATTCTTGTGACCAGCACAGTGGTACCAGCACTTTTGGCAACCGAGCCCCAAACAACCCTCCCCCATTCCCCCAATCCCCACGCGTCTCGATCCCGCTCCCGCGCCTTGGTCATCGCGAGCGAGGGGCCGGGCCGCGGCAAAACACGACGGGGATCCCCGAGAGCGTCCTCCCGTAATCCCCCTCGGTGCATCCCCCGGGGGGCGTGCACGGCGAGGTGTACGGCAACATAACATAAACAGCAAAGGCAGGAGGTCATGAGTTTGCAGCTTCCTCCACCCCCCCCCCTCTCTCCCTTCCCAGCGCGGAGCCACGACCATTGCTCAGGGTAAACAAAAACAACGGCATGTCCCTTCTTGCCTTACGGAGAGAAAGGGAGGGAGAATATCGCACGTTTGCCGACGTGTTCTGCATGACTTTGCCAGGAATATGCAGTACTACATAGAAGAGATATTAAAGGTGAGCGTGTTTCCTTTTAAAAGTAACTATCAGAAAAGCCGCAACAATAGTTGAAGACATCAACACACTATCATATAAAAGTCAGCTGTCGGATGGAAAGGGAGAGACAGTGAGACCATATTCAGGGAGCACTACCACGTGGCTCTATAAAAAAAATCTACAAATAAATGCCTGAAACGGCAACTGATAGATAGATTGTCGCGGTTGTCTCGGCCCGGGACCCGCGGGCTGCCCGCGCGGTCATCAGAGACACACCAGGTCAGCCGTCAGCTGATTGCAAGCTTTTCTTATACTGTTTTCCTAAGGCTCGGTGGCACGCGTGCTGTTACGGAAATGAGATAGAAGGCTCACGATAGAGAGGAGAGCGAGAGAGAAACAGAGAGAAAGAGAGTTATTCTAAGATTATTTATCAATTATAGATATTTCGGGAATTCCACAATGCGCTGTGAAGATGCAAACCCCGATCCGTCTCGCACCCGAACGACTCTGCGCGTGCGCGCGCACGGTTCAAATCCAAGATGAGGAAATCGGGTTTCCCGGGACACTTGACACATTTGTTTAAGACGAAACGACATGTATAATCGTGGCGCTGCTGACGCACTCCATCCTCGACAGCACCACAGAGCTTGCTGCAAGCCTTGTTTTACATTTTTCCTGTCTCTCCTCGCTTTGCGATCCGCGGATATGCTACTCGATAAAACTACAGGATGGTCGGTTGGTTAGTCGGTTCAAGAGAGTGTGGCCGGCACGGCGGACGCGACGCGACGCGACACGCGACGCGCGGCCCTGAAGCCTCGCCCTGTGAAGGTGACAGCAGGCGAGCTCGAGGTGTCAAGAGTCGGGAGACGCTGTTTCGGCCGCGGGCTTGGCGACCGGCCGGGGCCGGGGGGCCACAGCGGGGCATTGACGCGGTGCTATCACGGACAACGAGTCCACGATCTGCCCTCCCCTCGCCTCCCCGCACCGCACCGCACCGCCAAAATGAGCCCAAGCAGGGGGAGCCGTACAGCAGAGCCGCGCGGCCGGTGCGCATGCGTGGTGGCGCGGGGCGGCGGGCCGCCGAGGTGAGGCGAGGTCACTCATGGCACGGCCCATGAGGTCGTATCGGGGCAGATACGAGGCTCCTCTTGCACCGCTTAGCAGTAGTGGCCGTCTTGTTGCTGCGGGAAGGGTATTTTTAGTATTTTTAGATAGTCGGTAATGCCGTTACCGGCACTGACAAATTTAAAAGGCCTCTTTCGGTTTAGACCATCATGGCCCTCTTTCAAAACACAAAACACTTTTCTAACGCAAGAACGATAAAACATGTAAAGTAATTTAACTAAAACGAATTACTTTGTGCATTTATATGAACGGCTCCGGTCGGATCATGAACCTTGGGCCAAAAGAGGCCTCGTGGTTAGTCAAGTCAAGTACCCCTAAAGACCCCCGTGACGATCTCTCATGATAACTTTATTTCCGAAGATTCTTGAAAATTCCCCATTGATCACTTTACCCATTTCAGAGCTTCTCCAAGAAGTCGGAGGAAAAAGTATGCCACACCATTACTTCGTCAACGGAAAAGACGGAGGAAAAAGATTGAGGATAATGGGATGCAACCGGGCATCACTGAGAGGCGCGAGCTGGGGTGGTTTTCCTCTGGGGGTGGGAGGGTCGAGAACAGGGGAGGTGGGATTAGGGGAGATGGGGGCAGAGTTTTTGTGTTTTGTTTTTAAAATTTGGCGCTGTTCCCCGTCCAATTCTCTCCCCTTGCTGCCCCTTTCTCTCGGTCGGGTCGGAGGTTAGTCACTCCGCCCGCAGCCCTTCGTCGCCAGGTTGAGTCACACGACAGGCGCTGCGGCGCCCGGGAGGACCGCCGTATCCCGTGCGGCTCTCCGGGGCAGTTACGCCCGTCATTTGTCGCGCTTCAAGATTATTGGGTATACTCCAACCAAGCGCGACACTACAGCAGCGAGGCTCTCAGCTCAGCTGTGCGCGGGGAGCGTATGTGTCGGGGGAGGGGGGGAGGGGGCGAGCCGAGCGGAGCCGAGGGCACGCCGAGTGGGGAGAGGGGCTCGGCTCGGGCGAGGGACGCGAAGAGGAGGGCGAGGGGGGCGTCTCAGCTGAGCGCTCGGCTCGCGGCTCGGCTCGCCTGCCAGGCCGAGCAGTCCCGTGCTTTGGTTCGAACAGAGAGGACGGGCTGCTGCCGCTCTCCCGCCTGGAAAACACACTTGTTGTTTACATCCCAGTGTGTCACTTGGACGCTTTGCCTCTCTCGCCGCGTTCGAGGCACCGTCTGTTACTAGGCAACGGAGGACTACACCCACTAAAAAGGATTACTACAGCCAACCTCAAGCAAAATACCAGCCGTGTGTTGTGCGTTTGTTATTGTGTTGCTTTGTCTCTATTGCGAAGAGAGAGATAGTGTGTGGAACATTCCGACCGGAATGTGATAGTGTTCAAAGTGCAATTCGAGTCTGACCGATCGTCGCTTTGTCGAGACGGGAAGTCCCAACATCTGTGAAGTGAAAATAGTGGAACAGTGATTTGTTTTTGAAAGCGTCTTCCAAGGACGACCTAGTTGTGCATTTATTCCAGTCATATTGCCCCTGGAAAACTGTAGTTGCGTACGAGCAGGACCTCGTGTGCCTTCCGGAAAGTGATTGAGAGGCCAACACCATACCACCCCTTTGTCGCCATGGCCGGACTGAGGACCTTTTTCCTGACCTAAGAGCGAAAGGACGACCGCCCCAGTGAAAAGTGAGGTTATGTGTCAGTGAGCGTCCGAGACCGCCCAGCGGAGAGCCATGGGTGTGCACAAGACCACAGAGCACGAGAGCGGCTACTTCGAGGACGAGAACTCCGACGACGACGCCATGGGTGTCTGCGGTGGAGTAGGGCGTCGCGCGGCCCCCGCGGCTCCGGCGTCGGCGCCCATGTCCACCTGTGACGCCGTCAACAACAATGTGCCCCCGGGCCACGACTGTTGTCATGCCATCCGGCCAGCGATCGACAGAGGTAAGACTTGCTCGCCGACAGGTGATGCTGGGTGTGTCCGCGCGCCGCGCACCGGCGACAGCAGCGCTTGTTCTCCTCAGGTGCACAAGGAGGCCGCGGTCCCGCTGGAAGCGCTCGCAGCACCCCGCCGCCCAGCGCGGGGGTGGAGGGAAGTGCTCCTTTCGGGACTTCCCCCAGCGGGATGCAGGCCTGCATGTAGTTAGTAGTACAGGCGATTCAGCGTCTGAAGTATGGATCTTTGGGTCAGTTTTTGCTGACATCGCCCCGGACGATTGTATTTATTCACCATGCATGTCGGAGGGGTTGTTTTCCCGTCGGTTGTCCCCGGGGTGTCCCGCGGGATGGGCAGGGGGTGGGTCCACCTCGTCCACCTCCAGGCCGGGCTGGACTCCCCTGTACAGCTGCGCAGCCGGGCAGCTTCCTCGGGCGGTGTGTCTCTGTACTGTCCGCGCCGTCTGGCTGGCATTCCTGCCGTCTGTCATGAGAAGGCCGCCCACTGTGGTACAGTAACAGGTTCGACTAGAGAGAACCCCTCCAGAAGTCTGCAGCGCCAAACGCGGTAGCAGTTTCTTCATCCACATCAGCACAGCCCCAGCGCCGTGTTACTTTTCATCCCCTTTCCCTGAACCCCTTTGCCTCCCCTTTCCCTCTCTGGCAGGCACCCCGTCGCCGCTGTGCCGTCCAAAACAGCTGTTTAGTCTTTTACTCCAGCGGCTTTGAATGCGAGCAGTCGTTAGCGCGCGGCGAGGGGTCGCGCCCAACCCCCGGCGGGCGGGCGGCGCCCTGCGCCATCCCCTTTAAGTCCAGGAGGCCGCGCGGCGGGGGCGGG
>NW_026267234.1:739718-744412 GCF_000697945.3 Frankliniella occidentalis
CGCCTGATAAATTGAGTCGCGTCGTTATCTCCCGGCTGCTGATGTGTCCTGGCGTTTCCCTCGGCGGCTCTCTGCCTCCCGCTCACTCTTTTTGTTTTTTTCGTCACCCCCTCCCCTCCCCGCCTCCCCTCTCCAGCGTTACGCCCCGACGCGCGTAACACCTGCCGCCGTGGCCTACTCTACTCGCGGATCGCAGCGGCACCCCAAAGTCCGGCCTGGCTGTGGCTGCCGAACGGAGTCGAGTGCGCCGCAACGCCGTCTTAATTTATTTGAGCAATTTCGTCTCGCGGGGCGTCGGCGTTACGAGCGTCCCTCTTGACGTCGAGCGATTAGTTGAGTGAAAGTCGGCGGGCGCGGGGAGGGTCGAAGGGGGGAGAGGGGAGGCTTCGGAGGGGTGGGCGTCGACATGGGCCGCGCGCATCAAAATCAAATCGAGTACACCCTTCTACGGTAGAGAATGCCGCCGCCTCGAACTGCCAAACCAAACCTCCCGATGGCTATCGGGCCGCTGCTGCTCGCCGAGCTGTCTCTCCATCCGGACCGCTAGGCCCGCCTCTGCAGCTTCCGTTTATCGGTGTCCGCAATTTACGTAAGAAGGTGCCGCCTTTTGCTCGCGCGACTTTTTCTCGCCGGACCGGCTGCCTCGCCTTTTAAGATTTTTGATACCGCCCTCCTCCCCGCTCCGCGCCTCGACTGTGGCGGCGGGGCGCCTGGCCTGGCCAACCGCCTTTACGACGTGACTTTTATGGAGGGCAGAAGTCTGTCGCAAGTGGGGCTCGCTACAGCAGCTCCGCCTTCTCTCTCTTTCTCTCTCTTTGTTCTGTCTCCCCTTTCTCTCCTCTCTCGCGGGATCCCGAGCCGAGTGCGGTTAGCGGCAACAGAAGCAGCCAGCGAGCCAAAGAACCAAGTGTCAAAGTCCCCTGCGCATCTTCATTACTGGAAAAGGCTGGCTTGGCTAACGGCCGGGGCGGCTCTGGGCGTGGCTCTTGGCCTGGCTCTTGGCCTGGCTCTTGGCCTGGCTCTTGGCCTGGCTCTTGGCCTGGCTCTTGGCCTGGCTCTTGGCCTGGCTCTTGGCGCGGCCCTGCTGCACTAAGGTCCGCGCTTGTCCTACCGCGAGGTTAATGGATGCCGCCATCTCTTTGATTCTCTTTTCTCTCCTTTGCGGCCCGACCGGCCGGCCGCCGCTGGCGCCGCAAACTGTTTGAGCTTGAAATTGTTATTTTTCCTATTGTACCTTCGGGCGGGATGTACGGCGCGTCGCCGTGTGGACTGTCAGCTTGGCGCTGCTGGCTGCTCGCTACGTGCCCTCGTGCACGCACACACTCACGGGCGCGCACACACACACTCGCACACGCACGCACGCACGCACTCACACACATACACACATACACACTCACACACATACACACCACACACATACACACCACACACACACCACTCACGGGCGCGGACGCTCACAGACGGGCCTGCGGGGGAGTTGCACAATGTACTCGGCGCGGCTTGGCGTGGCGCGCGCTGCGGCAAGGCTAGGGTTTACTTTCACTTGATGCCAGCCTGGATCACCCACCGGGATGCGAGACTGTCTGTCGGATAGACAGACGGACTGAAGGCGACTCGAGAACGCGGTCGGGTCAGGTCGAGTGTGTTGTATCGAGATGGACCTTGCCGTCGGTCGAGTCTGGGCGCAGACGGCCAGCTGTCTGAGCGTGCATTCTCGCGCCCGCGGAAGAAAACTTGCCGCGGTGGAGCTCGAGTATGGCCGTGTGTGAATAACCCACGCGCTGGACGGAAAGGTCTGCCCTTGGCGCCGCCACTCCAGTGTCCAGGATGGGCAGCCCAGGCCAGCTTGTGCAATGGCGGGGGCGGGACCAGGGCCCCGTGCCCCGCACTGCGCCCCGCCGTCACAGAGTTGCATTGTGCGGAGAGTGCTCGCATCACCCACAGCAGCAGCACCTTGCCATGGGGACAATTAGTCGCCATGAATAACGCGAGGTGGCCCCCATGACATGGCGGGCGGGGACGGGTGTGGTAAGTGCATGTGGACCTCCTCCTGTGGGCGACGAGAGGACGGCCGCGCGGGCGGGGCGGGGCGGCGCCGGCCACTTCTGTCCACGTGCCGCGCGCGATTCGCCACCATCGCGGGGACTCCCACCCGTCTCGAAAATTATGCACAGTAAACTGGACAGCGACACTTTTTATTTACTTGCACATAGTTTCGTTGCTGGCTGACGCGCATCGCGAATCTTTTCTTCCTTGTTAGTTTTGGTCTGTGTTTCTGTGCACTTACCAGCACTGCCGGGTGGTGCGTTGTCGGGTAGCGTGTCCCCTTCTCTGCTCGCTGCTGCTGCCGGCGGAAGTGTAGGGGGGGGGGAAGGGGGGGGCGTCATGGTGCAGAGTGAAATGTCAGGGGAGAAGGGGAGGCGCGCAGCCATGGGGATGCTGCTGTAATGATCTATATTAGATGATTGTATTTTTATCATTTCGTCTCCAGTGCCCTTCTCACTTTCGTTTGCGCCGCGCGGCTTTGCTCGGGCGCGTGGGCGTAGGATGCCGCGGCCGGGGCCTTGCAGTGGGTGGTCCCTGTCGCCTCCCGCGCCTCACGCCTTCGCTCACCGCCGCCGGCACGCCTCCTCACTTTGCTTCGACTTTGATATACCCAAACTCTGCTCCCTATGCCTTTTGCGCGCCGCGTGGTGACCTCTTGATGACCACCTGCTTGACGTCGTCCTGATCATTGGCTCATGTCGCCCGGCCTTGCCTCATCCTCGTGGCAGCGGGTGCTGCTGTGCTGCCGCCCGGCGCATGACCTCCCCCACCTGCTTCACGGCCTTGCCTCATGGCCGGTGGGGCCGCCGATGTCTTGTCGTCGTGTTGCCGAGGGCCGGTGGCGCTGGCCGGCCCGGCCCGCGGGGCAGCGGCAGTGGCAGCGGCAGCGGCGGGCTGAGTCGGCAGGTCGGGGACACTGCTCGCGTCAGCAGAGCTCCTCCCCCTCCACCCCGCGGTCGCAAATCGGCCGACTTGGCCTAATGACAAGACGCCGCAGAGTAAAAGAAAGAGTTGTTCGGAATGGCGAGCGGCGATTCCGCTGGTCTCTAGGCGGAATGGCGCGGGCGCGCGAGTCCCCCGCGGCCCGCGGGTACTCCCCGCCCCCCTCCCCACCCTGGCGCCTCCTGGTCGCCGCCGCCGCCCCGGAGACGCCCGCGCCCCGCTCCTCAGCCGGAGTCCTGCGGCGGTCCGTTAGGCGTTGCGCAAAGTCTTCTTCATTTCTGTGCTCAAGCTGACGGCGGGCGGGCGCGGAGCGGCGGGGGCCGCCTCATTTGAAACGTGAGTCGAGTCGCGCCCCAAGGTGGCACGGCACGGCGCGGCACGGCACGGCACGGCGTGCCAAGGTTGGGCAGAGCGCGCTGTGCATCAGCCCTCCTTTGTACCGAAGCAAGTCGAGTGTGGCGGGGCTGGTGAAGCCCTGGGCAAACATTCGGCCTTACCTTCCCCTCCCTCCCCTCCTCTGCTTTCGGCCCCCTCTCCCTGCCCTCTTTTCACCTCTGCCCTACAGCCCCGAGCCCCGAGCCAAAGCTTCGCTGCCGTGCGGCATTTTTATTATCATTATTTTCCGCCATCATTATTTGGAGCCGTTTTCCTATCAAGCCTCGCCGGCCCACGGCTCGCGCCTCGGCCTTGGAGTGCCGCGAACAATTCGCAGCGTGGAAAACCTTCGGTCGTGGGCCGTGCGAAAGCGATAATAAAAAGGGCCCCGAAATACACATTTAAAAAAAAACAAGCGTGGGTGGATTCGATCGGATTATAGACATGAGATGTTGGCGTGGCTACAGGCATGTCTGTGCGTGTGTCGATAAATAGCTTAATTGAATGAGAAGTGCGCTTGAATGGGTGTAAATGAATGGGCGAATGAATGAATTGATGAATGAAAGACTATGACGGAATAACGAACTGTTCAGAAGTTAAGAAATGTATTGTTTCTATAAATCGCAGCATTATGGGGCCTGAGTAATTTCATACGCTTATTGAACATACGTTGTCAATAATTACACGAACAAAAATTGTGTGTTCCGACAGCGAATGCCAAACACCAAGCAAAGCAATAAGCGTTGCAGAAGTGAAAGTTTCATAGGAGAGCTACTAAAACAGGACAAGCAGACATCGGGCTAGACCTTTAGGCTAGAGATACAGTCTGGAGTTATAGGTTTTTGTTTTACCGAGGCGGTTGGAGATAAAGCCACGATAATAGATGTTTCTTTATTAGTAAATTTCATCGCAACACTGTAAATATGGGTCGAAGTGGAGACCTTTGGACAATGAGGCTGCACGAGAGGTTTTTTGGACGGCTCTTGCTCGGCCCACTCCCCGTCGTCGCCGCCGCCGCCCGGTTCCGTTAGCTGTTATCAGCTACCCCCCTCCCCCCCCGCCCAGTGACAGCTTCGATGTGGGTGAACGCACCACACCTAATGCTCCACTGATGTAGCAGGGGCCGACCGACAGCTTTGACTTAAACACTGGAAAAACAAAAGCCTTCTTGTGGTTACAGAAGGTTTGCGACGAGTCGTCTTCTGCGGATGACGCAACGCTCAAAATCCTGGGAGGGAAGCTTTCGATACGCAAAGCAAACCTAAACGAATGCGATCGGAGTCACGGCGGAATGTGGAGGAGGGGAAGCAAGCCGGGGAGACCTGGGGGGG
>NW_026267234.1:744462-746506 GCF_000697945.3 Frankliniella occidentalis
GGCGGGCTAGGGCAGCACCCTCCCCCGCCCCCGCCCACACACGCCGGGTAGACCCTCACACCTGCCCGACCGGGGTCCAACCGGGGTTCCATGGTTGCTTTGCTATCGCAAACGGCGGGGGCAAGGCTCACCACGCCTGGAGAGGGCCCCCTGCTGTTGGCCCCGGGCCCCCTCCGGCCCCCTCCGGCCCGAGCGGGGTCGGGGTCGGGTGTGATCCAGTTGAACGCGGCCTGAGGCCCGTGGGCACGGTCAGGGCGCCGCCCGGGCCTCCTCGAGGGTACCTCCACTTCCACCGCACCTCCCCGCCACACCTCTCCAGCCTCCCCGCCCAGCACGAAACATCTGTCGTTCGGCCACAGTGCTCACCACTCCCCCCTCTCGCCCAGACGGACACCTTTTTGGTCCAGGGCGCTTTGCAACGGCCTTCCCTGCTCGGTGCGCAGCAGCCCGGCGGCAGCTCAGCGGCAGCCCGGCGGCAGCCCGGCGGGCAGCAGCGGGGCGGGGCGCGGCGCGCAGCACTTCCCCGAGGCCCGTCGTGACCCGGTCACTCCCGCACATCTCGATGGCATTTCCCCCGTCGGCGCCTGCTGCCGCTCGCCTGGACCGCCGCCGCCCGGCTCCAAAGGGTATACTCTCGTTACTCGTTACGTTATGGTGCTATTATTTGCGAGGATCGGAGAGTGCGGGTAATTAACAAAAGAACTGCTGTGCGGCCGAAGTACAGGAAGGAGTACAGAGTCGGCGGTGGTCGGAAAAAGACAAGTATGGGAGTCACTGTCATGGTCCAGGCCCCCCTGGGCTCTCGGTGGTCGGTGAACTCACAAGGACGAGGCCGCAGCTGAGCTGCTCCAGCCGCCTGCCTGGGCGTCGCTTGCTTCCACTTCCGTCCAGAGAGCGGAACCAAACGTCGGGCCGCTATCCAAGCGTGGAGTGTCCCGGGAGGGCTCAACTCAAGAGTGTGTCCCGTTCGGGTCGGGAAGATCGAGGAAGACAAAAGGTGTGGGGATGAGGGGGGGGGGGGAGGCATTTGGGTTCCACTGAGCAATCATAGAGATGTGAGAACGATACAGCTATCGAGGAGGAGAAAGGGGAGGGGATTCGTTGAGATACAAGTTGCAGTAATACCTCCAAAGCTTGCATCAGCGGTCCCTGGTTCCGTTAACTCTTTCTCTGAATAGTCCCCCCCCCCCCTCAGCGCCTAGCCGCGGCGGCGTGTTCCCTCGGTCCTTGTTGCGTCGTCCTTCGGTCCTTACGCGCACTTTGCTGAGTTCGCGGTTAAATATGATCCCATTCATCGGCCAAGCACATTCGTGGCGCTCGCCCAACGCCCTATCGGGTTAACTGGGTCGCACGATGGTCGCACGCGTTGGTCGCACGGCCCTCGCCGCCACCACCACCACCCCGCCACCCTGAGGGAGGTTGCAGCTGCAGAGACCGAGACTCCCTCTGGACTTCCCCTTCAGGGAAGGCCAGCTCGGGCTTTGGCATGGCATGCCGGGCGGAGGGGCCCGTCGCATGTAATCATGTTCACCACCACATCTCCAGAAGCGTGCCCGACTGGCGGCCCGGGCCTCGCCAGCGCTTCCCATGGCCCTCGCGGCATTGCCCATGTCTGTGTTTGTTTAACCGCTGTTATCTTCAGTCTCGCTGGTCTCCCGCATTCCAAGCGTATCCATACGGATTTGCGTCTTAATCGTCAAATCCAAAGCTTTTCAACCTCAGTCCTGTCTGTCTGTCTGTCTGTCTGTCTGTCTGTCTGTCTGTCTGTCTGTCTGTCTGTCTGTCTATCTATCTATCTATCTATCTATCTATCTATCTATCTATCTATCTATCTATCTATCTATCTATCTATCTATCTATCTATCTTCTATCCGCCTGACCTGTCCCTCCGTCCGTCCGGCTGGCTGGCCTTGCACAAGCTGCTGTGTGAAAACAGCTGAGCAGGCTGGGCTGGCCTGAGCTGAGCAGTCTCGTCGCGTTGTTGCCGGTCGGAACGGCCACAGCAAAATTAATTTTGTCAGGTTGGGGCATTTAGGGGGGGGGG
>NW_026267234.1:747859-749446 GCF_000697945.3 Frankliniella occidentalis
GGGGGAGGGGGGATAGTACAGTCTCGCTCCCTTTTAGCACTGGCTTTCGCAAGGCGGAGCATGAAAGACCTTGCCGCGGGCGTCGACGAAATGTACGAGTTAGATGTAGATTCCGATACTACCTGCGGCCGGTGTGGTTTTCTTCTTTGTACCTCAACGCCGTTTTAGCTCGCCGCCACGCTCACAACGGCGGCGGCACGCCGCGTGTCCGGCAGGCAGGCCTCGCGCATTCCTGGAGCTCCCCTTAGGAGGAAAAGCTGGCGGGGGGGGGGGGGGGATAGCTCGCCTGGCCAGTGGAGGCACCTGCGGGGCCTGCCGCAGGCCGCCGCATGCGAACTCACAGTCCCAACGCGTCAGGTGGCATACTTGCACGTTATAAACATGATGTAAACGTAAATACCCCTCGCTCGGGTGTGCCAGTGTGCCGGATGGTGCTGCAATAACAGTGTAATTACATGTGTAACACGGCGATGTGCCGCTAGGCCCCTCGTGGTCGGGTCGGGCCGCCTTCCTGCGGTCGGGGCGCGGCACCTACTACTGCCGTGGACTCGCTTTCTGCCCCTGCCCCCTCCCCGGTCCACGACGAGGCGCGCGGCTACGCCACTGTGAGTGAGATCCGCCGCCCAGGCTCGCCGGCCGCCGGCCCGATCCTCCTCCCTGGGCCCGAGCCCCCGGTTTATCAGCGCCTGTCTCTCACAGACTCACAGGGTTTACGCTACAGTAATTCGCGGAAGGGTTTTGGGTGGGCCGCCGGCCGCCGCCGGCCCCCTCCAGCTCCGGACGCGCTGCCGATGCCGACGCCACGCCCTTCGGGCCGCCCGAGCGAACTGCTGACTTGGCCGAAGGTGATTCACCCAGCGCCCAAACAAGCTCGACTGCTGGAGGCGGAATGACAATGTCGGTGCGTGCCGCCGCCTGCCGCGCCAGCGCTCGCTCCAGCGGCCACCCGGGCTTGAGCTGGCGTCGGTTAGCTGCTTGCATCACAATTTAACCTCGTGCGGAGAAATTCTTATGGTCCCCGATGGAACGCAAACTTTTCGAATCTCTGCTTCGATTTTTCCGGATTTTTCTTTCTTGAATATCGTGAACAAGGAGGGCACGTCCGGGTAGTGCAGGGCAGGGAGACACTGGCTGGAGCGGCGGGAGGGGCGGGGCACCACGACGCCGCGGCGCGCCGGCAGGGCAGGGCGGCCCAGGCCCCGGCCCAGGCCGGCAGGTACCGCTGGAGAGACGCTCCTGCTGCATTCTTGGCAAGGATTCAACAGAGCGGCGGTGCGGCGCAGCGCGGCGGCGCGGGGCTCTCGTGCGGCGCGGAGGGGTTATGTGGCCGGCCAGCCGTGTGCCAAGTTATTCTGCCGCGGATATGAAATCCGTGTCATTATATGCGTTCGTCTTTGTTTTGAGGTGGTGGAGAGGGGCGGGTCAGAGGCGGGGGGAGTTGACGTGTGATAAGACAGCGCACATGGTTCAAATCCGGCCAGACAATGGCCCATCAGGTCGACACGACTATCGTGTTTCTGGAACTTTTACTGTGGGACTGACTGGGTGTGGCGGTCTGGCGGCCGGGGGCCGGGGGGCCGGAGGGGG
>NW_026267234.1:749496-750399 GCF_000697945.3 Frankliniella occidentalis
GGGGGGGTGCATCAGAGTGGAGAGAGGGGGAGAGAGGAGGGAGGAGAGAGAGGGACAGAGTAACAAATCGAAACACTAAGTAATAATTTATGGTCTAGCTCTCTCATGTCAAAGTCGACCACGTACAAATCATGGTCGCGATTTCATACAGCCGAACAACACAAAAGCACGTACGGAAGACGACAATGCTCCACACATGTTTTGCGCAAAAAACAACATATTTTCACCCTCGTGGTGCGAGCGGAGTGTTGCGCGTCCGTCCGCAGAATTTCCGCTGCACAGCGAAGGTGATTCATCAATGGCCTTCCAGGCCCTCTTGACCGTGGTTGGCTCCAGCTCCGCCGCGCCACGCCGCCGGTGGGCCGGGCTGTCCCGTCCCGTCTTGCGCCAGCATTACAGCTGATTCTGCCTACGATGTGACAGCGACACAGACGAGAAGAGGAAAGGAAAGACGGAAAAGAGGGAGCCGAGGGGAGGGGCAGAGAAACAATGGAGGGTAATGGTGTAGTGAGAGAGAGACATGCTGTCGTGCCCTAGCGCGGTTGCACTGCTAGACGACTTCGTCTTCCAAATTTGCGCAAAACAATTTTTGACATGTCCAGCAGATTCTGCTTCGGAGGCAACTGAGCCACGCGTTGTAGAGATCGTTTCCTAAATATGCATGCCTATTACCGGGTTTGCATCCGCCATTAACCGTGGAGACATCCGAACGAGTAGGCAACCCGCCCACACGCATGCATGCCGTACAGTATGACTACAATACGAAAGGGGTGTCCGAGGATGACTCGGCGACCCGGGCACCACGTCAGTGAAACATTTTATTAGAAATAAGCTGTAAATTTACATCATTTTTATTATCGCTGAGCGAAGCTCAGTCCAAGTCGATGAGGGGTCAGGCGATGT
>NW_026267234.1:758934-762512 GCF_000697945.3 Frankliniella occidentalis
GGCCGCGGCCCTATACAGTCGGCTCGGCCCAAGCTGGGGCGCGCACCACCACGACACCCCCTTGCACCCCCGCCCCCGCAATGCACTACTCCCCCATGGCACGGTTCGATGAGAACGTCTGGGGGGTCTCCTCCTCCGCCCGCGAAGAGAGGAGAGGAGATAGATAGGCAGGGCGCCGCGAGGGACCGCGACCGCGGGACGTGAAATAGTCGATGGTCTGTCTGACTAAACGCTCGTTACCTAATCACTTCCCGGCCGCGATAGCTGTCGTCGCATTTACACAGTGGTGTGTTTTATTTTCCCGTCTTTTTTGTCGCTGGGGCGGATTTATTTTTGTCGTGGTGATGGTGGCTGGTGCGCTGCGGCAGGGGCTGCCCAGCCCGCCCCGCCGGGTGGTGGTGGTGGTGTCTCGCGCTGCCCCGGGGCTCGTGGGGCGGGCTGTAAATTGACTGCTGACCGCGGCGATTTCTTTCGCCGGTGTCCGTTCATCATGGGGCAGATTGTTATCGATGCCGTGCCGAGGCTGCGCCCCCCCCCCCCCGCCCTCTCCCGCTGTGGCCCGCATACGCACAATACACAACCCCTCCCCCTCTGCTCCCCTCCGTCTCTCTCTCGCGCCCCTGAGGTGTTCATATCCTCCTCTCCCTCCCCGCCACTCCCCCGCCCGATCGTCGATTGGCCGAATTACGAGCGACTCCCGTCGTCGGGGCCGCGCCGCACTTGCACGCTTTTTATCATGCGGCCGTCCAGTTGAGGTTCTCCTCATGCGGGCGGTGTGGCGGCGGTCCCCCCCCCCCCTCCCGCCTCCCGCGGCCCTCCCCTGACAGCCCCCGCGCGCCGCCGATATGAGAGCAGACACACGCCCTCATCAGCCGATATTATTGTTCCTCCGGGAACGCCTCGAGTGAAAGGGAGAGAGTATACGCGGCGGGTGGGGGTGGGGGACCGGAAGGGAGATCCTGGAGTCATGAAGCAAGCGTGCCGCATCTTCCAGCGTCCAGCTTCTGCTGCCGCCGCGGGGGTGTCGTGATCGCGCACGTGCCGCACGCCCCCGCCCCGCCCCGCCGCGCTGCGTCCTTCCTATGTATCTGGGGCGGGGCGGGGCGGGGCGGGGCGGGGCCGCGGTGTGTGGTGACATTGATTGTGTGGTGTTGCAACGCAACGGTGTGGCACGCCTCGGCGGACCTCTTGCTCTGCCGTGTTGCGGACGTTGTTGTTTGCGTATCCGTTTTGGTTCGCTCCTCGCGCGGGGTCCTCCTCCCCGCCGTCCCGCCGTCCCGCCGTCCGGTTCGAACGCTCTGGAATGTTGTACCGGTGTGCGTCGCCGTCCAATTTCGCGCTACTGTATACTCCCCTGCCTCCTCGTGGACTCGCGGCCTCGTCCTGCCCCTGAGCCCCTCCCCGCGGTATGCGCGCCGCGGTCGGCCCGGGGCGTCCCTCCTCCCCTCGCCCGCTCGGCCCTCGTGCCCCTCCGTCCCTCCCGCCCCTCTCCGCTAGGCTCTCCTTCTTCTAGCCGGCAGGCAGGCGGCGGCGCGCCCGGCCCGAGCCGAGCCCGGCCGAGCCGCGAGCGAGTCGAGCCGAAAGCGAAAGGGGAAAGTCCTCGGCGTACGGACTCTACCCTCCCCTCCCCGCCCCGGTACCGCCACCGCGCCGCGGCCGCGCAGGTACCGTAGTCGGTCCCGTAACCCTTTCTGCCCCAGCCCGGTTCGGCCGGCACGGCGTGGATCTGTTGCCTCTAGCCGGCGTTGAACCGGGCTACCGGCGGCCGGCGACTTGCAGTTACAATAGCACGGGGCGGTTGCCTACCCGGGCAGGCTGTGCTAGCCACTATACTGATTGCTCAGGGTTGCCTACCCATGTAGGCGGCCTTGTCCTCAGTGGAGGCAAACAGTTGCCAGTCCTTCCTGGCGGTGGTGTCCCTAATGAAGGGAATGGGTTGCCTACTCGTGGAGGCGCTTCCGTGGCGGCTGCGCCTGGGCGCTTCTGCCCGGCAGAGACCACCGCGCGCCCTCACGCTTGCGCCACTCCGGCGCTCGGAGTAGTCATTTCCTGACCCGGGCGAGGTGAGGTGAGAAGGGGCGGGGCGGGGCGCCTGATGAGGCCGTCAGGTGTGGTGGCGCGCCGGCACGCGGCGGGCTCAAAGGATGGAGTTCGCCGACTCTGTCGGGAGAGAAAGTACCCTCCCCCCTGCACCTCACCCGACCCTAGTGTGCTGCAATAAATATGGCATGTTCGGGAGCCCGCATCCAGAGCACCCGCGCGGGCGAGCGAGCGAGTCAGTGGGTGTTGTTTTCGCGCTCCTCCCTCGCCTTTTGTCTGTCATTACGCGGAGGCCATACGACACCCAAACTGCCGTTACTAGGTACAATTTTCGCCTCTTTTTCTAAAAACAAAGCAAGATGAGACCTGGCACATCAAAAATCAAACTCGTTTGCCGTTTGATGTGAGTGCCAACGAGGCGTGTGGCAGCGACTCTAATTGGCTTCACGGCCCCATCTGTCCCCGCCACACCTCCGCTACACCACTGTCCCCCCATCTCAGTGCTTAAATTTAGTTCCGGTCACATCCACCGACAACGGCGCCGCGGCCAGACCACACGCCATGATAAGGTAGCCGGGCGATGACGCTCGTTTCCAACATCTCGATCGTTGTTTTCCCACCGTCGCCTTGGAGAAATCTTGGTCCGCTTTTGCACCTAAGGGCCTGCGTATGAAACTTTGATTTTCCACGTACGCAGCCGAGCAGAACTGACGACATTTTCGCTCCACCACCAGCATGGCGGCGCATGGTGCAAGGGGGTGAGGCGGTTGGGTTTTCTCTCTCCTCTTCTCCGTGTTTTCACGTTCGCGACGACGCCGCGGCTCCCCACTCACCCAGCCGCGCTGCTCTCGCACGCCAAGTGCGACACAGAGACACAAACGAAACAATAAAGCGTCAAAATCCGAGAGCGTGAAAACAAGTGAGATTTTCCTCGGAAGGATGTGGGGTGGTGGTGCTGGGCGGCTGCGGTCTAGTCGCGGGGGGAGAGTGGCGGGGGAGAGGGGTGCCGTCGTCTTGGCGCTGCCGGAAGCGCAGGGCGCAGGGCCACTGGTGCGGCACGTAGGTATTGATTGCAGAGTAGTGTATGGTCGGTCCCGAGCAACGCGCCCTGCCGCCGCCGCGGAAGGTGACTCCGCCTGGCGATGGGACAGCAAGGCTCATGTCAGATGGATGGATCAGCCAAGGAATGAATGAATGATGAATGGAATGAGCGCGAACGACTGCGACGGACTCGGCATGTCGCACGGCGCGAGCGGCTTAGTAGTGCGCAGGTTTTTTGAAACGGGGATCACTTCATAAGTCGTGAGGATGACACCCTGCCTCGCTTCCTAATGTCAACAGCCGAGCATCAGAGCCGAGCCGAGCCGAGCCGAGCCAAGCCGAGCCGAGGCGAGCCAAGCCGAGCCGCGCGCCGCGACTTCCGGCATGGTGCCGCTTGTCCTAGTGGGTCGCAAGCACCCAAGGGAGGTGAAGGGATAGAGGAATAGACCGGCGAGCAGAGAGTGGGAGGGGGAAGGGGGAGGGGGAGAGGGCAGATG
>NW_026267234.1:762562-763022 GCF_000697945.3 Frankliniella occidentalis
CCTGCGCGCTTTAAAATTTGTTTCGTCACATGTTGTTGTTCGACCGCAGCTGCGCGGGACAGAACGGGGGAAGGAGACGGGGGAAGGTGCTTGCCGTTTAAAAGGACCGTATTTAACTCGAATAGAGTTGTTGTTGTTGTTGTTGTCTAAATCAAGTTTGATACGTATCAGATGACCGATGCGTGTTTGTTTGTGACGCTAGCGATCGAGTTCATTTCCTATTATAAACACTCCCCACTTTTCATTTTCCGTCGCTTCATTTTCTCTCCGCTTTTCCGTTTTGGCGCACGTTGCGGCCGCACTCACTCCTTCCCTCCCTGTGCGCTCCGCGGTGCATCCCGGCCCTCCTCCTCCTTGCTCCCTTCTCTCTCTCTCTCTCCCTCCCGACCCTCCCGGCCCTCCCGGCTCGGCTAGGTTCGATGACCCAGCCGCCTGGCTGCGCGTGCTGCGTGCGCCCGAG
>NW_026267234.1:763072-764364 GCF_000697945.3 Frankliniella occidentalis
CCCCCCTCCGCCCTGCAGTATTGGTAGCCCGGCGCTGTTATCGCCAGAGAGGAAGGGCACACTTCCTAAATGCGGGGAAACTTACTGAGGTTTGTTTATGGCGTCTCGACGCGCGCGTTTTTCGTAGTATTGTTTGTCCAGAGAGGTCACTGCGGGCACTTGTTTACCGAGTACACGCGTCCCTCCTCATGAGTATGGGATGAGCTTGCTATTTCGGTGCCGACTGCGAACACACCTTTGTCACGGGCTATTTCGAGTGTTTTGAGAAAACTCCTGTGCTTAAAAATGGAAGCGTACCGACCTTTTCAATATAAAGCTACTTTGAACCCTTTACTCTTTAACAGTGTTTGGTGGAGCGGTATCTATTTAGGTTCTGGCTCTGGTGATCGCTGCTCTGGAACACATGTGTCCTCGGGCCAGGCGCTCTCTCTGCCTGACACCCAGCAGCTCGACGCCGCGTCGCCAGGGCCCCCGCAGACGGCCGATGACTTTTTCTTGTCCCAACCAAATGTAATTCTGTGGGAGCTTCTGTTATCACCTGCTGACCTGTTTGCCTTTCCTGTGTGTTGCAGTCAACTTCACGAGCGCGCACCGAGTGGACATGTCGAGCTTCGAGCTCCTCAAAGTGCTCGGGACTGGAGGTGAGTTTCTGCCCACCCTGCCGCACCAGCCAGCCTGCTTGCTTATCTTATCGGACAAAAGGCTGTGCACCGCCGTTGCAACCCTCCGCCCCGGCCGCCCCCCGGCCCCGCAGTACGGAGCGAAGGGCTGCGCGCAACTATCACTGGAGAAAGAAAATGACATGTGTCATGCTGAAATGCACTCGTGGAGAGCGGGGTTTTTATCCATCGCGCGCTTTCCTCTGCAGAAAACTTTTAGTCATGCGCCCCCGGCTCATGCATAATAGAGGAGGGATGCAGGCGAAACGTTTTTCTCCTTTTTCTTGTTTTGCCCCGCACACGAGTCAGCGTCACACCACCGCGTCGTTCCCCGGGCCACGGAGACGCGGCCCGCGCGGAGCAGAGCTTGCGCCCGTTGCGCTGCCACACGTAAGCGATGATCGCGGCGACTTATCTTGTAGAGCGCAGCGCGCGCGCCTCCGCACAGTCATCAGAAATGTCGTTGGTCTGATGTCGGCGCGAGGCCGGGCAGGCGCGCCGCGGAGCCGAGCGGAGCGGCCCCATCGGCTGCAGCGATTGCGGACATTGAATTGGTTTTACCGCAATCGCTGCGCGTGCGTGATGGCGCGGGGGAGAACAATGAGAGAGAAAGAGAGAGGGGAAGGGGGGGGG
>NW_026267234.1:764414-769494 GCF_000697945.3 Frankliniella occidentalis
GCCCGCTCGACGGGCCGGCCTACCTCCAGGGCGCTCCGCTGGCTCGCGCTGTGGTTGTGCTGACGCTAGCGGAAGGCCGGCGTACGCCGGCGAGGCGGCTTTAGGCCGCGGGGTCGTTGCTACCACGGGCCGCGGCCGCCGAGTACCGACCAGGCCCGCCGCCATGCGTTGTGTGTCGCGGGGTTGGGGAGCAGAGCAGAGCGGAGGGGGGAAGATCAGGTGGTCAGCCCGCGACCAGCTGCAGATGCGGACCTCGGGGACTCGCCCGCCATCTGGCCAACTGCGCGACTCTGTCGCTTTCCATCTCCAGCGAGAGGTGCCTTACGGGCTGTCGGCACGCGTCACGGGCGGCCCGGCTGTGGCCGGCGGGGTCGCGGACGGGGTCGGGCCGGCCTCCACCAGGGTGTCGGCCCCGTTCGGTGGCGATATTAATTGATCTGGTTCGGCCGCGGCGAGTGACGTCCGGGACGGGTGAACCAACTCGGCAAGGGCGCGGCGCTGCTGCGTGGCACGGGGCCACGACTCTGTCTCCTTGGGCGTCATGTGACCCGGCGCGGGCCGGCTCGTGCGCGCGGCCTCCGTGGCCTCGATGGGTATTGCCCGGTCCCCGCGCGCGCACGTAACGCTGCACCGTACACGCGTTACGGGCGTTACGTGGGTGAGGAGGACGAGTGGTGGTGGGGGGCCGCGTCGTCCTTTGGACCCGGCGGCGCGCCCGCACGAGAAGGTGAGCGCTACGCGCCGCCACGCCGCCGCCGCATCCTGACCCTTGGTCGACCCCGCGCCGCCCGTGACAAGTCCAGGGTGACCCGGCGGGAGTGCGGGGAGCCGGGGGCCGGGCGACGCTTTTTTTGTGTCGTCCGCTGGAATACATTTACAACGGCGGCGATGTCGTCCTGTTGATCCCCCCCCCCCCCCCTCGCCAGGTCGCCGCCAGGCCAGGTCCTTGGGTGGCCGGCACAACACGTGGGGCCACGCGCGGCCGGCGAAGGACAAATCTGTCGGCGGGTCCCAGGATGTCAGTGAAGCGCAGTTTGTGTGATTTGGAAGGGGGGGGGGGGTCGTCTAGGGCTATGTTGTGGTGCACGCGTGCGAAGTGCCGGAGAGTTTGTCTTGGCGCGAGTGGCAAGGCTGTGGGAGCGCCAACAGCTCGCAAGCCCCCGCCTGCCACCTCACCTACCGCTTGACTGACATGCTCCTCTCTTTGTTGCAGCTGGGCATCATCTACCGGGACATCAAGCTGGAGAACATTCTGCTGGACTCGGACGGCCACGTGGTGCTCACGGACTTCGGTCTGAGCAAGGAGTTCCTGCCGCACGAGAAGGACCAGCGCGCCTACTCGTTCTGCGGCACCATCGAGTACATGGCGCCGGAGGTGGTGCGCGGCGGCTCCACCGGCCACGATATCGTGAGTACTTGATCTTATCGGGTTGTGTCGTGTGTGTCTGTGTGAGAGGGAGAAGGAGAGATTGGCTGCACCTCGTGTGGCGTTTGGACGAGTGTGAGAGAGACACCTCGCTGGGTTTTTCCCAGTCGTTCTCCATTGCTCTCAGTTGTGCCTCGCAGGACGGACCGCCCTGTTGTCCTCCTTTTTCCTTGATATTTTTTGGTTTCCGACGAGGCCTCGGGCGCCGCTCTCGATTTTTAGGCCCTGCGATCAACGTGACATGACGGGGGCCGGTGACCGCACTCTGAGCCCCCTCCCCCTCCTCTTCACTCCTGCCTCTTCCGCCGAACGCCCCTCCTACCCTGGCCACGACCTTGCCATCTCTCTGTCGCACTCTGACCCACTTTTCGGGGCCGAGCGGCAAAGCGGGCGTGCCCGGTCGGGAAGGGGGAAAGGGGAGAGGGGGCGTGGTCCCGGGGAAAGAGGAAGGGGGGGGGAGATCCAGGAGGTGCATTCCAGAATGGGGGCGTGGCTGAGCTGGGCGTCGGTGTGGTGGAGTCGTTTTGGCGAGGCAGCGGCGGCCAAGGAAAGGAAATGTGGAGGCTGACGTGTGGGTGTTGTCGGGCGTGTCACTGCGATGACGGCGCCTCTCCCGCCCCGCCGCTGGCGCCCGGTTCTCACGCCACACGCTCGACCCGCCTCTCCTCTCCCCGCCGAGGCGCGGCCGGCGCGCCCTGCGCTGCCCGCGGGGAGCGGCTGCTCTGCTCTGCGCGCGATGGGAAATTGTAGCATCAATCGGCGCCGGCATGCGCGGGCGGGCTGGAGTGTCCTTGTGCCGAGCCAACGAGGGCGAGTCGAAGGCGAGGGCGAGGGGGGAAACCTTTGCCGAGGTCGGGGCGCGGCGCGGCGTGGTGCGGCGGGGCGTGGCGTGGAGGGGCCTTCGGTCGAGGTCGTGCTACTCGCCGTCCCGGTGGCTGGGCCTGGCCGCTATCGAGGGCGCAGGTAAGGAGGGGCCTCGGGGAGGGGCTCTGCGCGGAACGCGGAACACGGGGTGCCGACGCCATCATCGGCCGCTGCACCCCGCCCCGCCGCGCCTGACGCGCACCCCGCGCACCTCGCACCTCACCCCGCGGCCCTTCACGCCAACTCCTCGTCCCGGATATGACTCCACCAGCGAAAGTAGGCCCGCCCTTTAGGCTTCGATTTTTGATCGTGCGGGCGTCGAGCACCATGGTGCTGACGCCGACCCCGGGGGCTACTACTCCAGGACGGAGTCGAGTACACCTTGAAGCTCGCGGGCCTCGTGGGCTGCCTCCCCTACAGTGCACACTTACCTCTCCACCCCGCTGACCTGCGACGAGAAACCAGCGAAAAGAGAGAGAAGGAACTGGGAGAGGAATATAGCCGCGGTGACTGGCTGGGATAGGAGACCCGGCCCGCCCGGCCCGATATAGCACTTGGTTCGAAAATGTCAGGCCAGCCCGGCCCCCGCCCTGCCGCGCCCCGCGGCTCTGCTGTAGGCTCTGCTGTAGCGGGGCGCGGCGGGGCAGCTTGAACTTTGGCTCGGGTTACACAAGTTACGTTGGTCGCCCTCCCCTTTCCTCCTGCCGCTCCCCTCCCCCGTTTCCGGTCTCCGAAGTATTTCTTTTAACTATGTCTTGTCGGTTGCAATCTTTTTGGTACCTCTTCTCTCTCTCTCTCTGTCTTATTTGGTTGCTCGGTTTGTACGTCATCCATGATGGGGGCCCGAGTTAGTTACAGCAGGCGGGCTCGGTAAGAGAGTGAGAGCGGCTTTGGCCCGGGCGCGGCGTGGCGCGGGGCCGAGCCGTGTTAGGCGCTACCTTGGCCGGGTCGAGTCGGTCGGCGGGCGAAGGTGAGGCTGGGCGAGCAGAATCCTGTGGCGGGGCGGCGCGACGGCAGTCGCGAAACGCGAAAGGAATTTCAACGCCTTGCCGCACTCTGCCGCGCTCCGCAGCCGCGCCTCGGATACAAAGGGATGGAGTGGCGCTGGACCCCGCCGGGCCGGGGGCCGGGCCGCGAGTCTAACGGGAACTCGCTGCAGTGGCGGTGGCCGGCGCGTTGCGAAATCTCCCCCTCCCACGCCCGCCCCTCTCTCCCGCCCCGCGCCCCGCCGTCGCGGCGCCGCCACTCGACGTCGCCTGCTGGGTGTGTTGACAACGGGCACCGCGACGACGCTCCGCGGGGAAGACCCCGTCAGCGGCGTGTCTGCTGTGGGTCGCTGCCGCGCGGTCGCGAACTCGCCAGGGCGCGGGCCGCGGCAAGGCACGACGCCCTTACATCATGGAGGAGGGTAACTCTGGGCCCACGCGCGGCCCGGCCCCAGGAGGAAAGCGAAAAGGCAATTTGATAAGTGCGGACGCACGAGGACCGACGGACTGTGAGTCTCTGTGAGGTAGGAGGAGGGAGGGGGCCGCGAGCCTCTCGCCGAGAGGGGGAGGGGAAGGGCGGGCTGGAGCTGGCCTACATTCCTAGCCGATGGAAGGGGGAAGGAGGGGGGGGGGGCGGCGCCATCATCCTGCTCACTTGTTGTATTGAACCTTAGCGCCGAATTATGTAAAGTGGATCGTGCGTATCGTCGTACCTGTCGCCCGGCGGCAGGGCGGCGAGCGCCGGCGCCTTGGTGCTGCAGGGCGGCGCGCTCGGGACACGTCCTGGAATAGCGCGCAGCGCCTGCCTGCTGTTGTCCTCCAGCACGGCAGGCGGCAGGCGGCACGCGGAGGGCCTAATTGAAACTTGTTGTGGCCCGGTTTACTTGTGGTGTAATTAAAGAAATTGTCATCGTGCTACCTGAAGCCAGGGCTCAGGAAGGGGGAGGGAGGGGGCGGTGTGGCACGACGTTTGTGGGGTGGGGGAGGAAGGGGTAAAAGGGTGGCGAAGGGTTGTTCTGGGCCGAGGGCAGCGGGTCCAAGGACGTCATGCAACTGTAAAGCACGGTGGCGCCCCCGCTCAGCCGCGCCCCGCGCCCCGCGCCCCACGCCCCACCCTGGGCCCGGCCGGCCTGTACACAACGAGACACTATTACCGAGCACAACCCTGACCGGCGGCCAGCGCACGTGCGCCCAGGGGTGGGGGCAGCGGCCGGCGGCGGTGAGGGGGTTGGTTATTGGGCAGAGCGGTGAGCCAGCCCGACAGCCCTTCTGACAGCGGCCGCCAGGCCAGACACGGCGAGCGCACCGTCCTGCGTGCACTTGGGCCCCATGTGCGCACTTGAGCCCCATGTTCGGCTGCCGCGGGCTGCGTGGGGCTGCACGGGGGCCCGGCGGCGCTGCGGGGCGGGGCGCGGGGCCGCGCTGCGCCATGCTTAGTAGGTCATTGGGTCAGCTGTTGCTGTCGGGCCAGCCGGGCCCGGCCCAGGGAGCGTGCCGACTCGGCTCGGCCCGTCCCGGCTCTGGCGGCTCGCCCAACCCGACCCAACCCATGGCAACCGGGCCCCGCTGGGCCCCATCGGGTTGGGGCCCGCCCCGGCCAGGCCCGGGGCGGCCCCGGGGGCGGGTAGGACTGCCACGGGGTGGCTTTCTGCCGTGCGAGCCAATAAGCGTCCGCCGGAGGGGCTTGACGGACGTGGAAATAGCAGGCGAGTGTCGCCACGGCGTCGCGCAGTGTACCGCCGCGCGTCTATTCGTGCGTGTCCCGCCTCGCGTCGTCCAACGTCCTCCGCTCCCTCAGCCCCCC
>NW_026267234.1:769544-771415 GCF_000697945.3 Frankliniella occidentalis
GGGAGGGAGGGGTGGTTGATAGGAGGGGAAGGAGGAGGGGGGCGACAGAAAACCTTGGAAATGGACGTTAGTTTGTTAAGGGACGCACAGCATTGAGGTTGAGGTCGGTCGTGCTATCGACCCGAGAGGTGGGTGACCTTGCCGGCCGAAAGGGAGTGGGGGGTTGGGCCTATGTTGGGGGGGCAAGCAGGGGGTGAGAGAGGAAAAGGGAGGTTGGGGGGCTGCTGGCAAATTTTCTCTGCCATCCTTGGCAAGGACGTTGTGCGTCGAGTTGTTGCTCCCGGGGTAAAGGGCCGACCTTGTCCTTCAAATCAACCCGAGCCCGGTTCAGTTGGGAGGTGTTCAACCCCGCAAGGGCAGGCGGGGCCGGGCCGGGCTTGACGACGCAAAAGCGAGGCGCTGAGGGGAGAAACGGCGGTGTTCGCTACGACGCTGCTTGTCTGTCTGTTGGCCGCGGCCGGGGAAGCCCGGTCCAAGGTTAATAAAAGAGTGTTCGAGACCAGATAGCGGGTGATGGAGAGGGAGAGCAAGATAGAGAACCTACAGTGATCTGAAAAGAACATGAAGAGTGTATTAAGCTTTTCGCCTGATGAAGAGGCAGTGGTGTGGTGAGGCAGTGTTAGAGACAGGGAGGGGAGGGGGAAGTCCCGTGCGAGCCGGATAGCGGGCGTCGTCCTGTGCCTGCCACCACCTCATCCCGAATAAAACCGAGGCAGAGAAATATTACTTCTTTGTGACGCTGCCTGGCGCGGCGTGGGGCGGTTGTATCAGTAGCGGGGCTTGATCGTGGCCTAGGAGGCCCGCCCGGAGCGAGCGAGGGAGGGGAGGGGGGACCAAGGACGGTCAGTGCCCACGAACGCACCCGTTCGTTGAGCGTTCGCTGACGGGGGCTGTTGACCCTCCCCCCCTCTCTCTTCCTCTCTCGGCCCTCCTCAACGGCTTCGCCCCCCCCCTTCCTCCCTTCCTTTTCCCTCCTGCCAGCCTGCGGTCTGTGTTGGGTAGCAAGTTCAACACCCGCGCGTGTCGTGGCGGAGCGTGGCGGCGAGCACGCCTTGGATATAGACTGCCCGGGGACCGACGCCGACCGCGAGCCGCCACTGTCGGCGAATTTTGAGGAAATCCGAGTTTAAAATGTGTGGGAGTGAGTGCGCCTCACCGTGTCCGTTCGTTGAGCCTGGCGGACGTTGAGTACTGGGGTCATGGCCCTCAATCAAGACTGAGCACGTGTCGCTCACACTGTGTATACCTGACGGTGTCGCGGCGTTTCCTTCAACGGACCAGAAAGAAAGCTCGAGCACGGCTTGTGCATGTGGATTGCTTTGCGCCGATTAGCAACTCAAATTCGGTGGCCCATCGGAATAGCCGATGAAGGCGACGATGGAAGAGGTGTGTTGTGTGTGTGCGCGCTTGTGTGAGTGCGCGAGAAAGGGGGGAGGGGGCGGACGCCTGGGGCTACAGGGGGCATTGGCTGAACCCGGGGGCTGCCGCACTCTGAAAGCCACTACAGTATGTCCGAGCGAAAGAATCGATTCCCACGACAACGGCACGCTTTTCTGTCTCCCACATGCGGGGAATCCATCTCTCCCATTCTCTATCTCTCTCCTCTCTCCCTTTGCTTCTGGTTCGCGGATTTGTCTGAATTGAAGTTTTCATTCGCCTTGTCCTCACATCGTTCGATACGGACCCCCCGTCCCCGTCCATCGTCAACTAAAGTAAATTAGATCGCGAACGAATTTTCGAAAGATGACGACAGTTTGTTGTGAAATCCCGGTTCCGAACCCGTTGCCCGCCCAAACATTCGATGCGGATCCGTAACGGCAAGGCGCCCCTTTTTGGCGGGGCGTGGCGGGGCGTGGCGGGGCGTGGCGGGG
>NW_026267234.1:775535-778691 GCF_000697945.3 Frankliniella occidentalis
CCCCCCCCCCCCTCTCGCCCGCGCTGCACTGGATGGCTGCACCGTGTCGCACCCCCTCGCCTCGCTCCCCCTCCGCGTGCGGTGCAGGCGGGGCGGGGTCTGGACTTGTGCCCCCGGGCCCGCTTCCCCCGCGTGCGTGAGTGCGCTGTGCTGCCTCCCTCGGCGTTACATTTTAACGGCCATATAGCGACATTTGCACACGTCTGCCGCCGCCATTGTTCGTCGATGCTGCCGTTGTTGTACGACGTCGTGTTCATGTTTGCCGCGGAGGTAATTGGTTTGGCCGGCCGGACTCCCATATTGCACACGCGCCTCCGCTCAAGTCGAACGCGGAGGGGAAATGCACGGCGGCTATTAAAAACTAATTTCCGCTCCGCTCCACTCGCGCTCGTCCCGAAGGCAGCAGTAGCTGTCCGCCCTGCGCGCCGTGTGGCATAGGCTTTTGCAATATTGCTATGACCTCGTGTGGACAAATTGCAAAGACTGGAGGCGATTGAACCATTGAAATTGGAACTGCGCTAAGGGGTCGTCTAGAAATGTACGTCGGGCACTCGCCGTTATTACGAACCTTGTGCCAAGTTCAGCCTCAGCAGGCTATGAAGGCGCCCGGTAGGTAGGCAACACCTTGCCTGCAGTGCAGGCGTGTGCTGCGGGGTGGCCTATACCTCGAGGCTCGCAACGCCGAGCTCCTGGAGTTTGCCGAATGAAGCCGAGAGCAACAGACAAGGCAACAGAGTACTTTCTGGGCGATCCCTCTCAACGCTGAAAGGGGGGGGGGGACCAGACCAGCCTGCCCGAGTGACTGTTTCTGGATACGCCGCTGACTCTGCGGAGCCATTGTCGTGTTGCGCTGTGCAGCCGTGCTCCGCTGCTCCGCGGCTGCTCGTCCCGCGGCCCCGCCCCGCCCCGCCCCGCCCCTGCGGCGGGCTGCGTTCGTTTCACTTTCGCTTTGCCTTTCGGTCTGCCTGGCTGCCTGGCTTGGCGCTGCTGGCTGCTGCAAAGGCCAGACGGCTGCTGCCTCCTGCCTCCTGCATAGCTGGACGCGGCGGCGTGGCGCGGCGGGGCACGGGGCTGTGACTCCCATGATGGGCCCCCCTCCCCACGCCCCCCTTCTCTCCCGGTTGGAACGCAACACGCTGTGTGGCGGGCCGACGGCGGGTCGGGTGCGGGGCCGTGGGGCCGTAGCGTAGCGTAGAAGATTTGGTCCTCCTTGGACTCCGCTCCCATAGATCGTGCCCACACCCCTCCCCCTCCGCGTCATCGGCTCGTCCTCGGGCCTCGGGCTGTGAAATCGCGTCGGCGAAATCCAACCATCCACGTCGCCGCCAACCAAGGCGTTCCCTCCCGCTCCCCTCCTCACGGGCGCGGGGCTGTCGCGGCCGCAAGCGGCTGCAAGCGGCTGACTCCAGGTCCGGGGCCGCGTGCCGCGTGCAGGTTCTGGAGTGCACCGTTTTTACCTGGTCGGCCGGATCTCAAACTCGAGCGCATACCTATTCATGCCTCCTTCCCTGCTCCCCTCCTTGCATCTAGTTTCTTCTCTCCGCCTCTCTCTCTCGCTCTCCACGGGACGGCTTTATCTCTGAAATATGTTGTCGTGCGTGTATAGCGGTCTCTGCCGCGGCAGGCGAGCAGGAGCAGGGGGAGCAGCGGGGCGGAGCTGCTTGGCGTTGGTCCTCGGGGCCCGGCTGGTGTGAGCCCAGACGGCTGGCTAGCAGGGGAATAAAACGACTGGAGAGAGGGGTGGATGGATGTGGATAGTAAGGGAATGTGGTCGGAAGTGCATCGTTACGAATTTCTGCCTCATTTCAATTTCTTCTTGATTGCCGCTTCCCTTGATGGGATTGCTCTCGATAATTCAACCGGCCCTCGGCCGAACATTAATTGAAACCTTCTAATGGTCGTTAGCGGCGGCACTTTGTGATTTTGGGTGTAGACGTCTCAAGGCATGAACCCTCTCTCCTGATCCTCCCTGTCTCTCCTCCGCGCGCTCTCTCTCCTCCCTTGTCTCCCTCCTCGCTATATCCCTCTCGCTCTCCTCTTGTCTCTCCCTCGCGCACCTTGCCCTTCTTTCTCCAATTAGCGCCATGTCTCGTTTGTGTTTTGTCCTAATTACCAGGAAACATCAGTGTCATAACGAAATTCTCTTCATTACTGTAGACTGGTGCGCGCTCGCGGCGTTGAGCTCGTGGAGGCCCCTTTCCTCGCCCTCCCCTCCCCAAACCCGCAGGAGGGCCTCCGTGGCGTGGCGTGGCGTGGTGTGGCTCGAACCGTTAAGACTGTCCAGCAGAGCGCACCGAACGGGAAGGGTTAATTTTATTTTGTATTTTATTGCCGTGATGTGGCCTTGATGATCAATTAATTGACTGCCATTACATGGTAATTAATTTCGGAAAGGGGGAAATGCACCAGTCTGATTTTTATTTTATTTCTTACTTAGGTTGTGCATTTTGAATCCCGAGCATTTTTTGTACTTTGTTTTCTCGTGTAACCTCTTTCTGACCATGTGTTTCCTTTTCTCTTTTGCGCAGCGTACGGCAAGGTGTTCCTGGTGCGCAAGAAAGGGGGGCCGGACGACGGCCGCCTGTACGCCATGAAGGTGCTCAAGAAGGCCACCATTGTGCAGAAGAAGAAGACCACGGAGCACACGCGCACGGAGCGGCAGGTGCTCGAGGCCGTGCGCGAGTCGCCCTTCCTGGTCACACTGCACTACGCCTTCCAGACGGACGCCAAGCTGCACCTCATCCTCGGTAAGCATAACAGCAGCACGAGTTAGACGGGCAGCTTAGTTATTTAGGCATGGCGACGCGGTGTTCGGGCCGGGCCGGGTGCTTGCCCACAGAGGCAGCCCGTAGTAAACAGAGCTCACGTGTTTTTCCCGAGCCCAGCGAGACGCGCAAAATACAAAACACTGCGCTGTCTAGCCTTGTCATGCCGCGCAATCAGTCTGTCTCACTTGGCACTCTGTCTCTCTCTCTTTTTCATCCGTCCTGTTCTGAAAGCTGGCCAACGCGGAAAAACATTTTTGGTGTCCCCATCATCATCCCCTCCCCCCTCGTCTACTTTGGGTGTCTCTCTCCCCTCTCCCTCTCTATATCGCTTTCGACCCACCTCCAAAGTGTAGGGCTTCCCCGCAGGAGTTCTTGGAGGTCACCCCCC
>NW_026267234.1:778741-779531 GCF_000697945.3 Frankliniella occidentalis
GCCCTCAATGGACTCCGGACGGACGGGCCTGGAATGTTCGTCATTTCTCATTCCGCTTTCAGTCCCCGCCGCGCCCGAAATACATAGCAAAATATCCACTCCCCTGGCGCAGTGGCGCGGGGTGGTTGGCCTGGCTGGCCCGGGCCCGGGGCCCGCGCGGTTTGGCCGTTGCGTGGGCCGAGCCGGGGGTTCAAGGTTCAACTCCCCCTGGCCGCTGACCTGCTGCGGGCCCAACGCCCTCTGCCGTCAGTTTCCCTTTCGCCAAGGCGCGCCGCGCGCTGCTTTCAGACATCCCTGTGGGCCCCGGCTCGGCTCGATTCGCGGTGCGTTGGTCCCTGGAAAGGCCTGGAACGTAGAAAGTGTCAGCCATCGGTTTGCCCCCACCCTCTCCAACTCACCCCCCACCCCTCCTCTCCTCCAGCGCCCCGGCTCCCAGCCTCAGCCTCCCTCTCATCTCGTGGAACCTTGAACATCCCCCCCTCTCCCTATTCCTCCCCTCCCTTGCCACTCCATCCCCATCAGAGATGTGGCGGCCGAGGCCTTGCGGGGCGATACCCCGGTGTCCTCTGACGACCTCGTCAAACTCTCGCCCTTCGCGTCCTTGACCTGACCCAATGGGCCCGCAGCGTAGGGCGTTGGCGGTCCCGGCCGCGCCACGGCGCGCCACGCGAGGCTGCTCCGAGTGTACTGTGAACCCTAACCAGCCGCACGGTGGTCCCGCAGGCCCGGCCCGGCAGGTGCCTCATGGGAAGCCAACTCGGGAAAACGAATGCGAAACGTCGTGTATGCA
>NW_026267234.1:784966-785792 GCF_000697945.3 Frankliniella occidentalis
CAATCCTCCTTCCCTTCCCTCTCACCCCTAGGACACAGGTCCCCGCCCCTTATTCGCTGTTACATAATATAAGCCTGCCCTGTCCGATTTAGCAATTGATTTAGGTAAATGTTCTTCCGGGTTAACACTTAGCGAAATGTTTCACTATTATGAAAAGTATACTGTCTTCCGGTTGCTGTGCACAACTAATTTTTCGCGTGCCTCGCTTTTTTCCAGACTACGTGAGTGGCGGTGAGCTGTTCACCCACCTGTACCAGCGCGAGCACTTCACGGAGGAGCAGGTCCGCATCTACATCGGCGAGATCATCCTGGCGCTCGAGCACCTCCACAAGGTGAGTTGGGTGATCCTGACCTGCTCTCTGAGTGGGCCCGGCCCCCGGCCCGGCCTGGCCCGGGGGAGCCTCGCGCGACCGTCACTTGTTTTCGGTTTGTTATCGGCCGTTGATATGCGCTGCCGCTCGGTAGTTGTTGTCAGCGATGAGGAAAAAAAACACAATAATCACAACGACGAACGCGGGAATGATACTTGGGGCGAAGAGGAAACAAAAGGACATGCTGCTAAAGCAAAGTCAGTCTCTGCGTCTCTCTTTCTCTCTCTCCATTTTTCTCTGCCTGTCTTTCGCGCTCTCCTTCAAGTCCGCCCCTTCTGGACTCCTCTTGACGCGTTTCGCCGGAGACCTTCGGCATCGATTATTACTGTTTTTGTTTTCGCCGGTCCGATTATCATCGCCAGCTTGTCCCGTCCGTCCTCCTCCTCTCCTCTGTCCGAGCCGAGGCCGGCCGCGAACGTGGAGAACTGGCGACTGGAAAAAGAAGGGGGTGGTGG
>NW_026267234.1:795066-803632 GCF_000697945.3 Frankliniella occidentalis
CCCCCCCCGCCTCTCCTCCTCCGCTTCGCTCCTGCCGTCCCCTCGCCCACTCCGCATCGCCCTTGGATCCGCATCGTGAGCGCTGAGGGACGGCCCCTAGCCTAGGAGGCCCGCCTATAAGGCCCCTGTTATGCAGAGTTGTGCATGAGAAGAAAGTGTGGTGGAACCGCGGCGCGCGGACTCCCCCCCCCCCTTCTTCCTCTCGTAGCGGACTAGAGCCGCCCCTCCACCACCTCTGCCCCCTCCCGCCCGCTCGCCCTTCCCGAGCCGCGAAGCCCCGCGGCGTTGTCTGTGCAGGCGCGCCATGCCGCGCCCGGAGATTAGCGAAGCGTGTCTGTTGTGCCCTTCTCCACCCCGTCCCCCTACCCCTTGCTACACTCCTGTCCTGCTGCACACCTGTCATACAAGCCCTCGCTCTCGCCCCCCCCCCCTTTCCCCTTTCATCGCCCTCGACATTCTCTATTATTTCCATCTCACAACCAGAGTGTTGTCGGTGAGGGAAGCCGCGGTCGGTGCGCTTCTCTTATGGACGCGGCAGCAGGAGAAGACGCCCGCGTCCCTTTTACGTGGCCGTGGCTCGCGGAGCAGACTAACCCACTAACGGGGCGTGGCAGGGCGTGGCGGGAAGTCGCACGCGCTCCTGCTGCCGCTGTGTTGTGCCGTGCCCGCCGTGCACCGCTGGGCCCTGCGTGCTTCCGCCGGATACTTAGCCGAGCCCGCCGCTAGACTTGTATACTCGGTCCTGGTTTCCCTGCCCGGGCTCCCCGGCGCGACCCCCTTTCCCCCTCAGCTGCCCCTCCCTTACCCCGCCTCGCTATAGAGTAGGATGGGCGTGTCCGCCCAGCGATTTTATTTTGGCCGCTTCCGATTGGCTTCTGGCCTGTCGCCGTGTGTCGTTCTATGTTGCTAACGCCTTGTCGTCCCGCAGGCCGTGGACTGGTGGAGCGTGGGCGTCCTCACGTACGAGCTGCTGACGGGCGCCTCGCCGTTCACCGTGGAGGGCGAGAAGAACACGCAGCAGGAGATCAGCAGGTGAGTGTGGAGCGCGAGTGTGGTGAGATGATTTTGAATGTGAGTGGACGTTTCTGCCAAATCGGTAGCGTGCAGGCATGGTGCAGGGGCGAACACGTTCGGTGAAATTAGTGCGTGCATGACAAAAGATTATTACTGACTTCCCCCTCCTCGTCGGATGATCGTGCGTGCGTGCGTGCGTGTTGGTGTAGCGCACATGCAGCGCCTGGATTTCCCTTTTGTTATTATCATCACATGTACGCTGTGCGCGGTAGGATGGCGGGAGGGGAGTAATTAAAGCATAAAGTGGGAGCGGCGCATAAGGAAACTCACTTTCCTTTCGAACGGGCCCGTGCGAAGTCATTGTCTGAATGTCTGCCGGCGTGCGCCGAAACAAGGGAAAAAGGGGGGGGGGGCTATCTGGTTGGTTTGCTTGTGGTTTTCAGGAGAGGGCGGGGACTGCGGTTTGGCCAGAAACTATAAATGAATGGCATGCCTGGGTTTTCTGAGCGCGCGTGTGGGTGTGCTGTCCGCCTGTCCGCGCCCTTGAGCCGGCAGGCTCCCGCCCAGGCGCGGGGTAGGCCACCCGCTCATCTGCTCAGCGTTGCTGGCGGGCGGTTGCCTACCCAGCCGGGCTGCGTGTGCGGAGGCTCCTGTGGCTGCGTGCTGACGCCGTGCTGACGCCGTGCTGACGCCGTGCCTCTCCGTGTTGTCCGCAGGAGGATCCTCAAGACCAACCCCCCTATCCCGGACGGCCTGTCGCCGGAGGTGGCCGACCTCATCTCGGCCCTGCTGGTCAAGGACCCCCGCAAGCGGCTGGGCGGCGGCGAGCAGGACGCCCTGGAGCTGAAGAAGCACCCCTTCTTCCGAAGTCTGGACTGGCTCGCCCTGGCGGAGAAGCGAGTGCCTGCGCCCTTCGTGCCTCGGATATCGAGCGAGCTGGACGTGAGCAACTTCTCTGAGGAGTTCACACGTATGACTCCCACCGACTCGCCCGCTGTCATTCCCCCCAACTTCGATAAGATATTCAAGGTGAGCCACGCCATTCACGGCAATATTAAAAACAATTCTTTCTTTGAAATTCTTCCTTTTAGATTTCAGTGCTAGCTGTTACTCACTTTCCAATAGTGTGCTGATTTTATTTTTATTTTGTACAGGGATACTCTTATGTTGCACCTTCAGTCCTCTTCAGTGAAAACATCCTGAGTGATGAAATTTTCAATCAAAGTAAGAGGCCGAGTCCCACAAGTCTCACATTACCCTGTATAAAGGTAAGTCCAATGTACATGTTGAAATAGACAGATCACAAAGGTGTACTGAAAATAACTTATTTTAAATCATAAAGTGTAAATTTTAATAACAATTTTCTTTTGTTGTTTAGGAGTCTCCCTTCTTTAAGAAATATGAAATTGATCTCCATGAGGGTATTCTTGGAGATGGAACATACTCAGTCTGCAGAAAATGCAGGCATATAGAATCAGGTCAGGAGTATGCTGTGAAAATAGTGAGCCGAAAGACTGATTGTACTAGGGAAATCAACTTATTACGTGCCTGCCAAGGACATTCCAACATAGTAAACTTACGAGAAGTGTTTTATGATGAGGTTTGTATTAAAACAAGATACAAACTACTTTACTAACCTGAAAATGCCAGATCCTTATTCTTCAATTTTATTTTTAGGCTCATACATATCTAGTACTGGAACTATTGAGAGGTGGAGAGCTCCTAGAAAGAATCAGGAGACAAGCAAGATTTACTGAAAACCAAGCTAGTCGAATAATGAGAAGCTTAGTTGCGGCTGTGAGTGAAATGCATTCTAGGGGAGTAGTGCACCGTGATCTTAAACCAGAGGTATGGAACTTAAATTTGTTTTATATTTTATAACTGTTTGTTGAAATTCAAGGTCTAACAATATTTTATTTTACTTTGCTTTCCCCAACAGAATCTGCTATTCACAGATACCTCTGACAACTCAGATATTAAAATAGTTGACTTTGGGTTTGCTCGCTTAAAGCAAGAAAAGGAAGTTCTGACCACACCCTGCTTTACTCTTCACTATGCTGCTCCAGAAGTATTAAAACAAGCCTTAGTCAAATCAACTGCCAATAGTAGTAATACCACTTGTGATGCTAGTGGTAATGCCATAAGTCAACCACCTAGTGAGGGCTATGATGAAAACTGTGATCTTTGGAGTTTAGGGGTGATCTTGGTGTGTATTCCGCATTATTATCTTGACAGTGTGTGTTTAGTCCATGGAACACAGAGCTTATGGCATATTTCTTTACAGTACACTATGCTCTCTGGCCGTGCTCCATTCCATGCCCGATCCAGGGACGACAGTGCGGCCGCTATTATGTGTAGGATTAAGGAAGGTGACTTTAACTTTAACGCTGATGCATGGCAAAATGTCTCACATGCTGCCAAGCAGCTCACCAAAGGTATGTATCTGGTTTGCTTTCAACCTAGAGTTATTTGTTGACGTAAATTTCAATAAGCATTAATATTTCTTTGCCTCATCTTCATAGGACTCTTGACTGTTGACCCAAAGAAAAGGCTTCGAATGAGTGATCTCTTAACAAGCGAATGGATCCAAGGATCTGATCGAGCAGGCTTTGCTACTGTACCTCTTATGACTCCTGATGTGCTAACCACAGGATCCTCAGCGCGTTCTGCTGAAATTAATGTAGCGCAGACTTTCTCTGCCTTCCACCAAGCTCATCGTGAAGGCTTCAGATTACAGGCAAGTAATAAGAAACTGGAATTTCTTTAGTGTATCATCCTCAATTAAAATGTTGGTAGATTTTTGTTTTTGTGGTTGCCCAATAACTTGCTGACACTTCCCTTGCTCTCTCACAGGAGGTTGTCAACGCAAAACTGGCCCAGAGACGTCGCAACAAGAAGTCTTCCGTGGACAACCGCAGCTTCTCCACCTCGAGCAATTTCTCCAGCTCCAGTTCGTCGGGGACTTCCTCGATCCAGACGCCCATCAAGGTGCCATCGACGTCGTCCATTCAGTCGCCGGCCTCTGCCTCGGCGTCCACCTCTTCTGCCCAGCCGCAGCAGCGCGCGCGCCCGCGCGGCCAGGCCGACCACAGCGACAACGTGTTCAACTTCGGCGAGTCTCGCGTTCGCGAGTACCTGTCGAGCCTGTCCTCGTCGTCTTCGGGCGAGCGCATGGACTGTGGGTCCCTGCCCTCGTCCCCACCCGCGTCCCCGCTGAGCGCGGCCTGCAACCCGCTGCTCTCTGAGAGCGCCGCGTCCATCCCCCTGGCCTCGGCTCAGCAGTGCGGCGCTGGCCCCGTCTCCGACCTCGGCGGCGGCATGCTGCTTTCCCCGGTACCTCCGCGCAGGAAAAAGGGGCGCCCGAACCTTGCGGGCCTCGGTGGCGGCTCAGCCCTGGCAGGCCTCGTCCTTGAGGACTCGCTGGACGAGCGCACCGAGCGACTCTGCTCCGCAGACACAGACTCACTTAGCCTCCTGGAGGACCTGCCCAGGGAGGAGGCGGAGCTACTCACCACCCCGGTTCCCTCGACAACGCCTCAGGACAGTGCCTCGCACAGCCACAGGCACAGGACAAAGAAGCCAGGAAGGACAAAGCGGTCGGAAGTGTCATCGGTTGTGAGTGCAGGTGAAAGTGTGATGTCAGGTAGGCAAGGACCCTTGACAAGGTCACTAAAGAGGAAATTAGAAGAGTCAAGCTCAAGCTCAAACTCAACTCATAGCAGCTGTGAAGACGACCATCTACCAAAGAGAAGACGGCCCAGTCATAGTAAACACTCTAAGAGTGGACGTCAACGCCAGAAGAGAGAGCGCATTCCAACTATTGACATCGACTAGATTACTAAATTGATTTGCCAACACACAATCATAGCGAAAGGCTGATGTCCCTACGACTTATTGATGTGACTTAATAATTTTGCTCTACAAACGAACTATTCTTCCTTTATTTTGGAGGATGTTTGTACTCTTGACAACAATTTTGAGTTTGAACCAGCTTCTGTTAGTCCACTTTGCATTCTGTAATTTAGGGCACATTTTTGTGCAGAAGACTGTTATTTTGTTGTATAGTATGGCTCTTTTTCCTCAAATTTTTAGAGCCAAATTTGGACAGAACTGTCCTTGTTTATTGGTGTTATGGTCCATGACAAGAAAGTGTGCATGGCTCTTCCTGTCTGTCAAAGCATAGCAATTCTATTTTAAATTTAACTTGGTGTTATGGCAAAATCTTCAGTGTTTGTCTATCTCTTGTTAGTGTCCTTATTAGATCTTTCCTATTTCTTCATCAATTTTCTCATGGATTTCCGTTTCCGTGGAATCCATTTTTGTTACAAGCAATATATTGGTATGAATTGGATCTGAGTAGGCCTCTTTAAGTCATGAAACTACTTGTCTAACACTCCTAGTACCTGTTCTTTTATGTTCTTTTGACTCCATTAATGAGTATTTTCTTCTTTTAATACTAGTCGAAACAGCACAAATGTGGACTTAGATCCCATGGCCAAATGTGTTGTGTAGCTTAGGTTGTTTGGACGTGTATGGTGCTGTGAGTAAAAATGCTTTGGTGTTTTCATGTTATTTGGAATGTAGCATTCATTGAGTTAATGGTCTCTAAACTGGTTTTGAAATAAGGTTTCAAACATTTCTAGTTGTCTGACAAGAACTTTCTTGCCTCAGCTGCAAGATCTGAATAGTGTCACGATTTAACATGAAAGCAGCCAATAGTACTTGAATATTTTTAAGGGTTGTTATATAGTTGAGTCAATTTGAGTCCCTCAGAACTGATTCCTATTGTGTTATGCAATATTATAGGTAAATTGTTGACTCATATTATATGATTTGTTTGGAATGGACGTTGCTGCCAATTTTGCTGGCAAAGTGGCACTGCACCCATCTCTGTTAGAAAGTTTTTCTAATATCTCAGGTTACTTTACCTACAGTTATGAATTGATTATAAGTGGTACAGTGTACTATGGATATATATCTATCTACATACAGTATATATCTGCCCCAAACACTATTACATATATTCTATTTAATAGAGAAATATATCATTTTAGTAAAATGTCTATGACTTAATATTTCTAGTAATTGAAGGTATTTTTTTCCTGTATCGGTGTTCTAAACAACCGTTTACAGTTTCAGTTAAGTATCTGCAGCGAGAAACTGCATGTATGGTGAGCTAGAGATTTGATCGTATACAACTAGAACAATTTGTATAGCAGTAATTTCTGTTTTAGTTGATTTTAATGTTATGAGCTGCACTGAATATTGACCCTAATTTTGCCAAACAACGATTCTAGTCTTGTTTGTTTAATTAGTGAGTCATGAGCCACCTTCAATAAGCTTTGAAAAAAAAAACTCACACACTTGATAAGTCTCCATATTTTTTTGGAATTTGGAATAATTTGTGAACAAAATGAGTTTTGTGAGTGTATTTTGTATTAAGCAAGCATTTAATCGTAAAATCAGTCCTTTGTAATGTTCCAGCATGAGCAGTATGCCTGGAGGGTGTTGAAGGATTTATGTTCCTTTCCAGTAAATGAAACATGCCTTAAAGTGAGAGGAGTTTTCTATTACAATAAATCTTTGGCAGGAGTATTCAAGTGGGCTTTAAAACCTGTCATTTTCAGTATTTATAGTGAGGCCTGCTATGTCAGCAAAACTCATTCACTGCCTTCTACTGAAAATACACAAGCGTACCATATTAAAAAATCTTCATGTTCATTTTATCAAAATGTTTTATTTTAAGATGTTTTCTGACTTGTTCATTTGTTTCTGCTGCATTTGTAGTTCCTCAGCCTTGAATTTGTAATGGATTCAAACCATTATTAAGTAAGACTAACAACTGAAGCAATTTATATTTATTTTTTATGACTTAAAAAAATAGTATTCTACAAGAAATCAATCTCATACTCACATATCTAGGGCCAGGTTGGATGGCTTCTACTTTTTGTGTAATAAATTATTGTTTTTGTTTTTTAAAGTCCATTTTTTACGTTAACTGTAGTCCAGCCTGTTCATGTAGCAGTCTTCCGCAATATAGAACAAATATATTCTCCACTGATAAAATGCTTCTATGAAATCTAAGTTGTGTGAATGCGTGTGAAAATGTGCCAAGTGTGAATGTAAAATATCTGTGGTGAGCTTCGTTTACTGTCCTTTCATTTTCTTTTTCTGTCGTTAAAGTTGTCTCAGTTTCCTTAAATTAATACATTTTGACTCAATGTAAGTTGTTATGGATTCTGAAATATGTGCAAATTATGGCTATGAATCGCATAAATGATATTCCTCAGTATTTAAAAAAAAGTGAAAAAAAAAAGCATTAACAAATTTTCTTTTTCTTGCTAAGTAACAGTCAAAACTGTTTTCCAAATTTCAAAAAAACAAAAATAAAATGGAAACTGGAAACTGCCCGTAGAAGTTTTACCCTATTGTTTTGCTTCCTTTTCTATTTTGTTTTGTTGTGTTTTAGTTTGTAACCATCTATGAGTTGTATAATCTTTTGACTGGGATTATACTACAGCTTGAGTTACTGCATTCAACTATCTAAGTGGCTGATAGTTAGCAGATCTCTTTGTTCCATCTATTTTTTTTAGTTCTATATCAAGTAGACACTTTCTTTTGCTTTGATACGTTTTAGGAAAATTTCAGACGACTTTGTTGGTGCTGTAGCTAAACGACCTGGACAGGCATTAATTACGTAGTCTGAAAAGAGAACCCAGGATTGAATCACAACTGTTTCCTCAAGTGTTCTTTTTTGTTTGTTTTCTTTTTTTTTTCTTTGTTCATTTTTTGTGTACATAATGTTAAGGGTGATGCTTACCAATAGCACCAATAGTGATGGTGTTGACTTTTGAAAGTGATGTATTTTAATCCAACCAAGTGACAAATATTACCTGTAAGGAGAATAGATGTCATACCTGTCAGCTCCAATTAGGTCTGATGGTGTAACCGAAAGTTTTGTGGAAGTAAAATACTTCTCTATAACCAAAAAGATAAAGAGACTGTGATTTTGTTGTTGAGAGAAGTGATAGTGATTACTATATCACTTATAAAAAGTTTAATTTGTATGTACACTTTGGTTGTATGTGTGAAATAGTGGAGAAATGTTATGAGTCCAAGAGAAATCTATGCATATTATATGAGAATTTAAGAAACTTTAGTGATTGTATTTATTAATTCCATGAATTGTATCTATTGATGAACACATGATTATAAAATTGTTATCCATGTACATAGAGATGTTGGGAACTGTTGGAAGAAGTAAACCTCTATAAAAAGAAATACTTGTGCTCTTCTTACAAAATCCTGTACCACATTCACAGAATTATTTTGTTTGCCCAGAATGGGAACTGGAGCTTAGTCGAAAGACTATCTTGCTTCTCATTCAATGTCATCACCTTTCTCCTTACTAAGATCATGCTAAGGCAACTTGAAATTTATCGAAACTGAAGAAGGAAAGGAAAGAACCAAGGAGACGGCCCCGATTGTCCGAAGCTCGTTTGTCCGAACCTAATTTTATCTATTTTAGTAAATAAAATGAGTAAAGTAGTTA
>NW_026267234.1:812727-814252 GCF_000697945.3 Frankliniella occidentalis
TTTACCCTTTTCCAGGCCCGGAACTGCAGTTAGGCACTTCGTTTGCCCTCCTGATGGTATCTGTACCTGATTTAGCTCTTATTTCAACAACTGCCACGAAATGAAATCACATAATGTAATTAACTACTTTACTCATTTTATTTACTAAAATAGATAAAATTAGGTTCGGACAAACGAGCTTCGGACTATCGGGGCGCCCCCGAACTTAGCACCTAGCACGTTACAATACTTTTCAGAGTTCCCTTCTTTCAACAGGCGCTGCAGGAATGACTACTGGGAGTGGGTGGCTGTCGGTATGCAAAGAGATGAGGGTTATGCCCTTCTGTAACCGTGATGGCGACCCATCGGATTCCACTCCGCTTTGAAGTTAGAGGGGCGTAAACAGAGGGGTTGGTTTCACTCAATTTCCGACATTTGCTAATGCTGCGCGGAATCGGAAAATCCCACCGCCTTTAAATTTCAACGATGTGCGAAAACTATCCCCTGAGGGGCGTAAGTGTCACAGGGGTGGTCAACCCTACCCTAAGGGTAGTTTGTGAAAACTCGTTACATTTTCCACCGGGGACTTTCTCAGAACGTAGTACACATGCTCTACTGAAGTTTCTAGACTTTTCCAACGTGCCTGTTTGTAGCTACACGATTGTAGCAACAGCCGACAGCGACAGGGCCCGAGTCAGCTTAAACTGAACCGTCTATAGAGGAATTCATTTCTTCCACCATTGCTAGAATATCAACCAGAAGTGAACAGCGCTAAGAACTAAAGCGAAAGGTATCAATGCCTCTCCGAGGCTCCAAGCGTCCGGAGGGACAGCTGGCCGCGCCGCGGGGGCCCGATTCAGGAAAGCATTGCCTACCCTCCAGGCGTTTTCAGCGACAATCATCGACTCACGCCTAGATTGACACGGCGTCACGCCTGGAGTCAAAAGGAGCTAAACCCAAAGGCCCCGTCACGACAGACGCCAAGAGAGAAGTCGTGGGTCGATGATTGTGGGTGAAAACGCCTGGAGGGTAGGCAATGCTGATTGATAGCTTTCGTTTTCGCTTTAGTTCTTGCGTTAGCGCTGTTTACTTCTGGTTGATATACTAGCATTGGCGAAAGTAATGAATTCGTCTACAGACGGTTCAGTTTAAGCTGACTCGGGCACTTGTCGGCTGTAGCTACTATCGTGTAGCTACGAATAGGGACGTCCCTTTGAAGGAGTAGGGGGTGGTTTGTCGGAGGGGGTGGAGCGTGCCAAACACCTTCAAATTGGTTCACGACACCCGCACACCGAATTTCAGCAACTTTCAGGGTTTTTTCGACTTTTCCACCCCCGTTAGGAGATGCGCACGGCGCACGGCGTAAGGGGTGTCGCACGACATTCGCGCTCGAGTATGTTAAACTACACATATACGGATGCATGTCTATTCTATGCCAAATGTCGAGTTTCTAGTCTAGGAGCAAGGGAAGATAATTTAATTCAAACGTAAGGAATTGGACCGCTTACTGTAGTGGCAAGTATGTACATTGCCCGAAAAGGGATCT